>NC_133618.1:2514764-2659764 GCF_048593235.1 Sminthopsis crassicaudata | reverse complement strand
GCTTCTGACAGTTCCCAGCTGTGGGACTCTAGATCAGCAAGTCACTAAATGGCTCTGAACCTCAGCTGTGTCATCTGTAAAATGGGAACAGTAATGACTCTAGTATCTACCTCAGGAAGCTCAGGAGAGAGGACAGCTGTACAGGATTTTAAAAATATCCAAGTGTTAAATTAATACCAACTATTATTAACCCCTCAATGGAATTATTCCCAGTGTGAGTGACAGGAAGGGGTCCGTGGATCCAGGTCTTCTGACTGAATCACATGGCAACCTCATTGATTAAAAAAGATATTGGACCAAAGCTTCTTATCAAATAACAACAATCTCAGTAATAATAATAGCTACCATTTATATAGAGCTTACTATATGCTGAGTGCTTTATAATTATTATCACAGGAATCCTGGGATGGAGAGTGCTGTATTATCCCTACTTAATAGTCCAGAAAACTGAGGCAAACAGAAACTGAGACTTGGATTTGAACTCAGATCTTTCTGACTCCAGCCCAGTACTCTATCTACCTAGCTGCCTTAGGTTCAATTTATGTCTAGGATAATGTAAATAAATAAACAAAACAAACAAACAAACGAATGAATGAATGAATAAACAAACAAACAAACAAATATATATACTGCTTGGAATAAAACCATTCCTATCTGTTGCATTGAGACAGAATAAGAAACACTTGAATCCTTATTAAGTGAAACCTGTTCACCTGCCTCCCCAGCCCCTGAATGTATTTCATCCAGCATTCACGCAGCGAGAGCCAGGGAACCTTCGGTGACATTGGTGTCTGGTCTGCCGGACTCCATTTGTGTGGTCTCATTCCAGGCTACTCAAAGCCCCATTTGCCTTGGCCCTAACGTGCAGCATCCCCTTCAGCCACCAAGGAGTGCTCAGAAGTTGAACTGTCCCCTTGAAATGTCTCCAAAGGGGCCTTCGTCCTTGTCTTCATTGCTTCTTCGTGAATTTGCAGTTTAGTTCTGATAAATAAAATATGACATTGTGCAAGGATCATGACTTCGCTCCCAGATCTTGGAGGAGAAAATCTTTTCTTGGGACAGCAGAGCACTGGACTTGTAATTAGATTATACTAGTAAGAGACTCTCTAAAAATCAGAATGAACCGAGCAGAAATTAATGACTAATAAAGATAAGAGGTTTTAAAGAAAATTCCAGAGTGAGAAAATAGAGAGGAAAATGTAAACTATCTCCTAACGAAAACAAGTGGGCTGGAAAATGGATCAAGAAGAGATAACTTAAGAATCATAGGATTGTTTGAAATCCATAGCCAATAAAAGGAACGGGGGTGGGGGGGTGGGGGTGTGTGTGTGGGGGGGAGGGGGGATATTTCAAGAAATCATTACAGACATAAAGTAGAAGAACTGCACATGTTTAACTTATATTGGATTACTTGCTGTCTAGGAGAGGGGGTTGGGGAGAAGGAAAAGAGAAAAAATTTTGGAACACAAGTTTTTCAAGGGTAAATGTTGATAACTATATCTGCATGTGTTTTTAATATTAAAAGCTATTATTAATAATTTTTAAAATAAAACATAACAAAAATCCATAATAAATTTCTTGCATTCAATAAAATATATCTGTTTCTTCCCATTCCTAAGATGTTATTTCCTTCCCTTTTCCAAATGAATTTAAATGATGATATAGAATAAGGGATCTTAACTTTTTTATCTGACCATCTGGTAAAGTATATTGATATTGTTCTCAGAGTATCTGAGCATCTTTCAGTAATTGAAAGAAATGCTAATGTTTAATTAAATATAATGAAAATTTCCCATATGTATTGGAACAAAAGACATTTTTTTATAAAGACAACATTCACTAATTACCTCCTTAAAATTTTTTAAAACTCCCAGGAATATTATTGACAAAATGCAGAGTTTCTTGGCAAAAAAAAAAATGCTTAAACAACCAAGAAGAGAGAATCCAAATATTGAGGAACCAAAATCCATATCATGCAAGACTGACCAGCTATTACTGTAGAGGAGCCAAGATTATGGAATGACAAATTCTAAGAGGCAAGTGAGAAAGGTGTACAATCAAGAATAATGTATCTAGTAAAATGAAATTTTTTGTAATTCTATGAGGAAAAAAATGAATCTTTAATGACATAGATGTTCAAACATACCTGATTGAAAAAAAAAACTCAATCAAACAAAAAATTGGAGTTGAAAAAGAACTTTAAAATATAAATAGGAAGTCAAGAAGGGTTTTTATATGGATGAGCTGATTATTCTGTGATGGAGAGAGGGAAAGTTAAAAAGTTCTTCAAAACTGTAATGGGATCATAAAGATAATTGAGACAAAATTCCCACAAACTGTTTTATTATGTTTTGAAGAGGTTGAAAAGAAAAGGGAGGGGGAAAGAGAGTCCATTAAGGAAAAATAGGAGGAAAGATGACTGCCATTTTCCTGGGTGAGTACTGAGTCTGTAAAATGGGAGGGAGGTACCATGGAGAAGTCCCTGATGCTGACTCCCTAAGTAGCCTTGGCTCAGGACTAATAAAATACAAAAATGGCTCTAGGCTTGTTGTTCTAGGTGAATTCCAGACTTTTGTCAAGCTTCCTTATAGAGCATGGTGCAGGAAAAGGACCCTCGGACATCCCCCGATGCCTGCAGAAGGCGGGCTGGAAGCCAGAGCCCACGGGTGTCAGCAGCTCCCTCTCTGCAGCAGTCTCAGCCGAAGCTTATCCTGACACAGCCTCAAAACCCGTCTGCCCCCCGGTGCTGTGCTGGGCCAGGGCCGCCCCAGCTTTGTGGGAAATCCCGCAGGAGGCCATGAATTCAACACATATTGTTAAATAAGAAGCTACAGAGGCAGTGTGTAGTGGTGAGTCACTGCACGTGGCGACAAGAGTTCAAATCTTACTTCAAACATTAACTCATTGTCTGACTCTGAGTTGTAGCGAGCTGTCGTCTCCAGAAGCTGCCGGATCGCTCTCTGGGAGGAGATCTGCTGTGTCAACTCAAATCTCTCAGACAGATTCTTCTTCCTGTAGAGAACCGTTGTCTCCAGGCAGTTGCTGTTAACTCTTGTCCAGAGAAGTGACTTCCCTTCCTGCAGAGAGCCCCGTCAAGCCAGATGTAGTGCAGAGTCTTCTCCTCTTTGTCCTTCTCCAGTCCAATCTCTCTCCAGGCAGACTAACTTTCCAGGCCCACTGTTGTGTCTTTTATCCTCCCAGAGAATAGGTGTGGGATAATGCAAGGGCTTCTGGGAAGAACCACCCCAGCCAATGAGCTTGCTCCTTCTATCAAGTCAACCTGAATTATCACCTTGTCACTGTCCAGACAACCTGAGTTCTCACCTAGTAATCCTAACACTGAGTAATTCATTTAACCCGGCTGTGGCTCAGTTTCCCAATTTGTAAATTGAGATACTCTTTTTTTATGTGAAATATGGTAGAAATATATGTTAAATCCAATATTTGCATATATATTTGTAACTATCATGCTGTACAAGAGAAATCAGATCAAAAAGGAAAAAAAATGAGAAAGAAAATAAAATGCAAGCAAAAAGAGTAAGAATGCGATGTTGTGATCCACCCTCAGTTCCCACAGTCTCTCTCTGCGTACAGATGGCTCTCTTCATCACAAGGCCACTGGAACTGGGCTGAATCATCAAATTGAGATGTTCTTTAGGGTCTCTTCCATATTGAAAAGCTAATTTTTATTTTAGTTACATTTTCTGGGTGCAGCTAGATAGCACTGTAGCAGACAGAACACCAATTCTGGAGTCAGGGGGACCCCCAGTTCAAATCTGACTCCAGACACTTAACACCTCCTCCCTGTGGCAAGCATGTAACCCTGATTGCCTAAGCAGCCCAGAGTTCCTCAGGTTATACATAGTGGTGAGAGGCTAGGGCTTCAGTTACACACACTGGTCAGAGGGTAGGGCTGGGGCACTGTGCCAGGGCAGCTGGTGAGCAAGCTTAGGTCCTCCCGGACCCTCCCTCTTCTTCCTCACCTACTTGTCATGGCTAAGCTCAAACATCTCCTGCCTTCTGCAAGAGGTCTTTCCTGGTCTCCACCACGCCCCCTCCCACTGCTAGTGCCTTCTCCCTGGGATGGTTCTTTGCCTGAAATGCACAAAATTAAAGAAGCCCCCCAAGTGTTCACAGGGACTTTTTGTGTGTGGCCTGTGGCAGAGTGGGCCGAGCTCACCTGGGTCTGCTCAGTCACAGTAAGATACACTGCAACCCAACTCCGACACACTGAAGTCATTGCGTCCTCTTGGAGTAGGAAGGACAACCACCAACCGACCTGTTTGTCCCTCCTGGGCCCTCCCCACCCTAATTATTAGACAATGAACCTTTGGAGAGATGGAAGGTGTTTTACCTGACTGTATTCCTAATAGGTCTTTAGTAGGAGTTTAATAAATGCTTGTTGACTGACCATAGGTCCTCTTCTTCAAGGGAATCCAGGTGCGGAGCTCCATCACCCCCAAGCCTTCTCAGCTGAGACCAGGTGAAAGGAGAACAGACTCAGAGTCTATCCCCTACCCCCCTACTGGGCTTCCTGTGCCTGGCCATCAGGGTGCTTCTCTATATGGAGATAACAGAAAGAATAAGGGATGTGACATTTAAAAAGCTCGAGAACCTTTATTTCTGGGTAATTTGCCCAGGATTTTCAATAAGGGGATGGCCATTTGGCCGTGTCTCTCTTAGCCCAAAGAGTACTCACAGCAGTGGGTGGGCTCACAGTGTACATGCTCCTAGAAGAGTGGGTGTTCTGAGGGTAGCAAACAACTCCGATTGGTTAATCATGAGTGAGAATGAATATTCCAATGAGAGGCTGGGCATATTAAAATGAGGGTCTTCAGGGTACCAGCAAATCTTGGCCAAAGAGACATCCATTTTCACGTCATGACAAAAGGGAAGATCAGCACTTTCCGGACCTGTCTAGAAAACACAATGAACAGGAACGCATCCATTAGTCCAAACTTAGAATTTCTTCCATTATCTTTGATTACATTTCAGCCGTCCTGGCTGAATCGGTGTTTTAGAAAGATTATTTCTGGATGAGGAAGTAGAAAAGGAGAAAAACTTTGCTCCTGATACAATAATTAGTTATTATTACTCTAAGAGAGAAATAATCAGTTCTCACAGGAAGGACTTAGGAGAAGCTATGAAAAGAATTCCTGCGACATTTAATTGTTAGAATTTTCTGGATACTAAAAGTGGAACAAGAGCTTTTTACTTAGGAATGAGGGTGGAGTGACCTGAACGCCCCTTCCACCACATTCCAGGCCCGAGTCGGGAAGTGGGGCTGTTTCAGCCACTCAGAGAACTTCCGTCCCTCAGTAGCTTGTAGCCCGGAGGAATCCACCCCAAGACTTATTTGGCATGAGCTCTGTCTAGGGTATCTGAGGGGGAATTTGACTTGTAGGAGAATCTGACAAGTACTTGGCCCTAAAGAGTACAGATTTAATGGGCAGAACACCTTCTTTATGATGAAAGCTAATCTAGAGGAGAAAGGCTACCTCAGGAGAAAGCGGGTACCTCTCCTCCAAAATCTTTAAGCAAATGCTGGGGGATCACTTGTTACTGCCTCATTCTGTGTAACACATTATAAGTATAGGGGATGGTGCAACGCACAGAAAGCTGAGCCTGGATCAAAAAAAAAAAAAGCCTGAGTTCAAATCCAGCATCAGGTCTTTACTAGTTATATGACTCTGAGCAAGTCACTCACCTGTGTTTGTCTCAGTTTCCTCCTCTGTAAAATGGGGATAACAACTTCTACTTTCCAGGATTATTGTGAAGATCCAGTGAAATAATATTTGTAAATGCTTAGCCCAAGATCTGGAGCATAATAGGTGCTATATAAATGCTGTGATTATTATTATTATATATACTGAAAAATTACTTGCTTCAAAAAGTTTGAGTTTTATTTAGGGGAGTGAAGAATTGCCTGCATCCTGATGAGATGAGAAAATTTCTCCAGCATTCCAAAATATCAAACTCAGCATCAGTCAGCAGTGGGATGTGGCCATCATGACAGTAAACATGACCCTGGCCTGCCTTGACAGCTGAAGAGACTTTTCCTTAATCTTCTTCTCCCTTCCCCTCAGTATATTCCTCTCCCTCTCTCCATTATTCTCTTAAGCTCATCAGAACATTACAGAATCACTTTTTTTTTTGTCTACTTGACTCTCCCTTTGACCCCTGGTGATGTGAGGATTCAGAGAGGACACCTGTAGCCCCCCATTCATATTAATCCATCGGCAATTATAGTTTACTTCCTTGTCATCATTGATTGCCATTTATCTTTTCATGTCTCTCCATTTGTCCTATATTTGAACTTCAAAGTTTCTATGCAGCTCTACTTTTCTCATTAGGAATTCTTGAGTCCTCTATTTAATCTGTAGCCTTTGCCACCCCCACCCCACCTCCGCCTCTCACTGTTAAGTGTTATGTTCAGTTTTGCTGGGTTTAAGCCCATCTCCTTTGCTTTCTGAAATACTGGATTCCAAGATCTTCTCTCTTTTATAGCATTGGCTGCTAAAACATGAGTAATCCCGACAGTGGCTCCTCCTCCATTCTTTCTTTCTGGCTGATTATAGTACTTTTTTTTCCCTGAGGCTGGGGTTAAGTGACTTGCCCAGGGTCACACAGCTGGAAGTGTTAAGTGTCTGAGACCAGATTTGAACTCGGGTCCTCCTGAATTCGGGGCTGATGCTCTATCCACTGAGCCATCTAGCTGCCCCTAGTACATTTTCTTTGACAGAAGAGTTCTGGACTTCAGTTGTAATGTCCCTGGGAATTTTCATTCCGTGGTTTCTTTCAGGAAGTGACTTGTAGATCCTTTCTGTATCTACTTTGCTTCATCCTTTCAATTCTTAAGAGGTTCAGGTGGGCAGTTTTCTTTGAAGATTCCTTGAAATAACATGTCCAAGTTCCTTTTTTTGGTCGAAGTTTTTAGACAGCCCAGTGATTCTTAAATTTAAAGTTTTCCTGATTAGTTTTTTTTTTTTTTTTTTTTTTTTTTGCCATGAGATATCTAATATTTTCTTCGATTTTTCAACCTTTTGATTTTGTGATATCCCTTGTTGTCTCATGGAGTCTTTGGCTTCTGTTTGATCCATTTTATTTGTCGGGGACTTTGTCAGTTAGTCAACTTTTGTGCCTGCTGTGCTCCTTTTACCTGGGTGCCCAGCCTCTCTCTGGGCACTGAAGCATTCTGAGCATGACACACTCCTGGTTCCGCCCAATCTCAGTGTCTAGAGAGCTCTGTCAGTCTCTCTCTCTCTCTTTTTAACCAGGCTACACAAATGACATGCTGTAACTTCGTAGCATGTCCCCATCAGAACTTAGTCTAGAACTTTTTTAGGTCTATTTGGAGGCGCTCTGTGGGGGTGGGGACTCATCTCTCCACCTTGGCTCCACCTCTGATCTTATCTTTTCTGCTAGACCAGAAGCTCAGTTATTGGGGCTTGAGGGGGTGCACTTGGGCTCTCCCAGCCTGGAGCACAGGACAGTCTGCACACACTTTTCCCTCAGACCAGAGGTGAAATCTGTACTGGTCCTTCAAAGGGGTTAAATCCTGACAGGCAGAGAGGAGCAAGGCAGGGGATTATGGGAGCCGAAAGGTCCTGGGGAAAGGCATGTTTGGGTCCACTTGGAGCCCAGGCTGCACTGGGGTGTGTCAGTGGGCAGGGAGCTTGAGAACTTTGCCCATTAGACTGAGAAGCCCAGTTGGTGGAGAATGGAGGGAGGGCCAGCTAGGTGACACGGTGGTTCGAGCACCAGCCCTGAAGTCAGGAGGACCTGAGTTCAAATTTGACCTCAGACACTTAACCCTTCCTGGCTGTGTGATCCTGTGTAATCCTCAGCACACACACACACACACACACACACACACACACACACACACACACAAGAAAAGAAAAAGAAAAGAAGAGAACGGATGGAGAGGGGAGAGGCTTGAGGAAGGGGTTCCCATTCTGACCAGAGGAGGAAATGAATCCCCTGAGGAGGGTGGGGCCATGTATGACTAGAACCTCTTGTCCTTATTAAGGAGAGACATCTGCCCCAGGACCTGTTTCCCCTCCTTCCCACCTGGTCAGCGTCCTCAGGACCCGCTTCCTTTGGCCCCCCTCCTTTGCCTCTGCCACCCTTCCCGGAGCTTCCTGACAGAAAAGGGGTAGCTCTGGCCCTCCATCACCGAGGGTTAGTCTGGGTAACCGCCTCCTCCCACGCCCTTCCAGCCACAGTGCCGAGGAAATGGCTGCCTCTGAGACGGATAAGCAGTGCTGCTCTGGGCTGCCCGGGATCATGTGACTTCATTCTTGGTAAATGCATAAAATCGCCAATTTTCCGGTTGATTTCCCCCGCTCTGCCTGGTGACCCTCGCGTTTCCGGCATTTTTTCGGAGGGGGACAGTGGGGAGCCAAGCCCCACCTTGCAGGAGCCTGGGGAGAGCTCCGTAGGGCACAGTCGGGGATCCCGGCCCGTGGGCAGGACGGGCACAGTCGGCAGCCATGGCTCCCTCCGATGCAACTTGGCAGGACCAGTTCTGTGTGGGAGCCGAGCTGAGTTAGGAGCCTGCTATCCCTTGGCCTGGAGACTTGGAGGTGACAGAGGAGAGAGTGCTCTGGAGGGCTCAGAGAAGTCATTGTATGTTCGGTTTTGCTCCATGAAGTAAAGACGGTTTTGGTGCAGGGCACCGAGCTCTGAGGGCCCATGACTGAGGCGCTGGTCTCTGGGCCGCTAACAAATGGAGGGAGGGGGGGACAGGGCCAGCAGATTGGTGAATGACATTTCATGTCAATCATGTCGATCAGGGGTTTGGGCCAATGGCAGTCAAAAGGAAGAAGCCGTGTGGGGGTGGGCAGTGGGTGGCGAGAAGGGACCAGCCTGTCCCTGAGTGGGGGCAGGTAAATCTGAAACGAACGCTTCAGTACCCGGGGCCCACGTTTAGGCTTTCCTTGCATTTTAAAAATGTTTTACCTAGTTCTCAAATCCAGGCAATCAACAAGACACCGCATCAAAGCAGTGTGTAACGCTTGCCGACTTCTGCCGCGTAGGTGCTCCCCCCACGATTTACAGATGCTTCTCTCAAGCAAGTTGGAGCTGGCACTGCTCTGGGCCAGAGCCTGCGCACTGCACAGGAGAGGAAACTGAGGAAAGTGAATCTGCCCAGTGACCCGCCGGTAAACGCCGCGTGGGAGGCGGGATTCCTGGCGATGGGATTCTCCGCACTGGCCCACCCGGCCTCTGGAGGAGGACCAAGTCCAGGGTCTCCCCCGCCAGCCCAAGTTGACTTGGGAGGATGCTTTGTTGTGTCTTCCCCTCTGCTTTGGGACCCACTGCTGCACGTTATACCCAAAGCCCCGGAAACAGACTTAGTAGCAATCTCAGTCAACTGGAAAAGTTTGGAGGCAAATTTGACACGGTCAGCGTGGTTTCATTAATATAGCTAGAATGGGGCAGACGTACTCGGAAACGGTAGAATTGGGAAACCGTGGGAGGAAGCCGGGGGTCTTGCCGCCAATCCACCGCTGGGACAGCCTGACCACGAGTTTGGAACGGCAAGAAACGAGTCCCCAAAACTCCAGCCTTGCAGAATTAGTCAATGGGGCGTGGAGACTGGCAGCTCGCAGGCCGTCCTCCCAGCCCCGGCTGAGGCTGTGTGTAGGGGGAGGCAGGAAGGGGGGGTTTCCAGCACTGAGCCACGCAGGCCCCACCAACACTTATCAGCAGGAAAGAGAGCCCATGGGTCAAGGCAAAGGGGAACAGACTAGAGGGGTCCATGGGTCCCGGAAGAAGAGGGGCTCGTGTGCAGAAATGTGTGCAGTCTGATTTGGGAGAGGGGGAGAAAAGGAGGATTGGGCTGGCTCCCTGGGAGAGGGATGGAGGAGGGAGGGGAAGGGGGGAGGATGCAAGGACTTTTGGAGCTCCCCTCCAGCAGTGAGCTGCAAGAGTGGAAGCCGGAAGGCATACAGTGTGTGACTTCCCTTCCCAATGGGACAGTGCTTCCCACGCTTACACACCCAGCTGGACCCTTCTTCTGCCTCCGACACTTATGCACACGATAGGCCCCTCTGCCTCCTCTCACTCCTAGGCAAACTGGGGGTTCCCTGTTGGAATTCGCAGGAGCTGTTGAAATACCCGGGAGCCACCTGCCAGTGGCTGCTGGGGATCCAACCCAGAAAGGATCTGCTCTTGGGAGAGGCTGATACAAGGAGACTGAGAGGCCGTTGCATTGTCTGACCCCTCTCCTCTTCCCTCTGCCTCCAATTTATCTCATTCCCAGTCCACAAGCCATACTTGTATCAGCAAAGGCTGCCCTGCAGTTCCTTCAGATGCTCTGATCCACAGCTATGGAGGCTCTCGGGGAATAGACCTGCCCCTTAACAGTTCCCATTTCTTCCCTGGACCCCTCTGGCTGCCCTCCAGGGGCTCCTTTCCCCAGTCTGCTCTCCGGTGCCAGCTTCTAGGTGCAGTGAATGCCCCGGGCAGATGCCCGGAAGGGACAGAACACTTCCTAGGCCAGAGCTCTCAGGGTCTCATTCATCCCAACAATGCTGAGCCCCTGAGCCCTTTGGAGCTAGAGAATAAGGAAAACCCTGGCTTCCATCTAGTCATCCCAGGGCTTTGACAGGCACTTGCCCAGGAGTCCCACTAGGACCGAGACCAGCTCCATGATCCCGAGTTCCTCACACACAGCAGGCCTGCCCCGAGCCTTTGCCCCCACTGTCTCCTGCACCTTCCAGGCGCTCTGCTTGCCCTGGCTGGCTTCAAGGCTCAGTCCAGAGGCCACTTTCTCTCTGAGATTTGCCCTGGTTCCCAGTTCACCCCATGGCCTCCATGCTACTGGCACCTTCCCTCAGAGTCTGCCTCCAATCTGCCCAGTACGGCCATGTCTTTCCACAGTCGTTCACACATTCCTTTCCCCACGAAGACTGGGAGCTTCTCCAGAGCAGAAAATGTTGGTCTTCCCCTTCTCTGTATGCTGGGTGCTTGGTGCTCAGTAGGTGCTTAATAAATGCTTGTTGACTAATGAACTGAATTCCCTTGGATTCTGATCCTTTTCCTCCTCTGGAGCCAATACTGTTTCAGGAAATACACAAACTGTAGCTAGGCAATAATTGGCCCCAGTTGGAGCCTTGGGGTCCGGCAAAGCCTGGATAATGAGCTTCCAGGAGACTCTGTGGTCAGTGAGGAGGGGTCTCCCTTGAGGGTACCTGGGGGACTGGCTCACAGAAGGCTGTCCTGCCTCACTTGCAATGGGTTCTCCACAGAAGCCATGGGATCACCTTAAGTCACGCACCTGCAGTGGGGGCCAGAGGGGGAGGGGAGGGGAGGGGAGGAGGTCTGCACAGGAGTTCCCATAGGTCCCCCTTCATGGAGGTCAGACGATCCAAGGCAGGCGCAGCCCCTGTTTCCAAGTTTGTGGGGTTCCCCCACTATTCAGGGAGGAAACAAAAACCAGTGTGGTTGTTCCAGAGTGGAGACGATTGAAGGCTCTCAAGTCTGGAGCTTCTGGCTCAACCCCCATCTTGTTATTTAGCCCCGTGGGATCCAAGTTGAACCACAACCTCTGACCCGTTTCCTTCTCTCAACCCCCATCTTGTTATTTAGCCCCGTGGGATCCAAGTTGAACCACAACCTCTGACCCGTTTCCTTCTCTTCTAAAAGGGGGATTGGGCACAATGACCTTGGAGGCTCCTTTTAGCTCTTAATCCACTCGGTTTTTCATTTTAAATTGGGGTAAAGGATGCAGAGCATGGCAGACCCAACACCTGAAGCAAAAAACTTTGGATAGATGGTGGATTTTCCCAAATGGAGCCATCAGAGTCTCTGAGGAGGCCCCAGGAGAGGAGGGCCCTAGCCTGGCCTTCATGGGGGAGCCGCTCCTTCTGGGGGATCTCGCCTGTGTTGGATGGAATGCCAAACTGGAGCCGTGTCCCTTAGCTCAGCAGCTCCTCCCAGTCCCTGGTGGGATGATCTTAGTACCTCTCCGCTTGTCAACACCCAACTTGAGCTCTTCCCCGGCTCCAAATCAAACACAATTGGTTCCTTTCAGTCTTGGGTAAGACAGGTTGGACCCGCATGCAGGTGGGCTCTTTGGAGAGGAGCCAGTCTGAATACTTGGAGCTGAGAAGGAGAAGTTATGGAGAATCCAGCGCCCATCAGAAGCCGCCTTTAATTAGTTAAAGAGGCTTTTACTCCCTTGTAGCCGGAGGGATTTGATTCTCAGCAGCAAAGGCTGGGGGCAGCTTCTGATTTATTGTGGCTTCTCTAGAGTACTCTAACCTCCGGACTTCTTGTCAGAGACAGGACAGTTTCCCTGGTGAGACCAGTACTTTATTGAGAATATGGGCAAGTCTGGCTACCCAGGAGCTCCTTTGTCCTTGCAACTGAGCTCCCAGGCTCCCAAGACTTTTTTGTTGTGTGGTTTCTAACAATCATTTTGTTACACAAACTGCTGATGGAGGAGTCGTTGTGCATTGTAACACTGCTCAGCCCTTGGGGATTCTGGTGTGTGCTGGAGCACCGTGGTATGGAGGAGAAGGGGCTCTGGACAGGTGGCTAGTCGGGCCTCAGAGACATCCCCAGTCACCCAGGCAGGTGCCCCTTGGGCCTCCTCAGGAGGCTGAGCTGGTGGGGCACCCATCCCTGGGCACCCCACTGGGTGGGACGTCACCTCCCCTCATTTTTACAGCTCTATCCCTTGTACAGGTCTCAGCCCACCATGCCCGCCCGGCCCCAGTCCACACAAGGATTCTAAGGAGTCTCCAAAGGGGGAACAGAATCCAGGGATCTTATGTAATTTCTCTTTATGTTAAATGGATAGCGGAGGAGAACGTTGATAGCCTTTCAGTGAGCTCTCAATTCAATGCCATAAGTAGCGGCTTGTCTTTTTTTTAGGGAGACATCTTATCGCCCTCTCCTCCCTCTGCATAGTTCCCCGTAGCCACAAACATGGGGGTCAGCTCATGCCCACCACGCGCCTCTCCATCCCTCTCCATGAGAGCCTCCAATTCAGTTTTTCAGAATAGACTGTTCTTTGTCTCTCGGCTTCACGGCAACTCCATCCTGGGAACCTTTTTAAAGCACCCACTGTGGGCCAGACACTGTGCTAATAAGTACCTTAACAAATACTATAGATCCACAAGCTTACAAAATAATTATATCACGTGCAAACAGACTGGTGTTAAAGAGATGGGCTCTTCCTTCAAGAGGACACTTGGGATCCTAATGTCTCCCAGGCAATCGAGGCTGTGCCTCCCCTCCTGCTCATTTTGTTCCTCTCCTCCAGTCTTCATCTGGTTCATCCTGAAATGCCTGGGGAGGACTTTGGTAGACTCATATGTTTTTCTTCAAACTTGTGTTCCTTTCCACTGCTTCCTATTGTGAGGTGAAGCGAGACGGCTTCTAATCTTCCTCCAGCCTTCTCTATTCAATTTTACAGATGAATTTATTTTAAACCAGTGTTGCCATTCTATCCTCCATCCCTTTACAGCAAGGATCATGGGACCGTAGAACTGACCCTATTGTAACATGCACCCTGTGCAACAGCAAGGTAAGCCATCCCCAATGGACAGCTTGCTGACGGTGATCATTTTCCTAACTGGGACACAGCTGAGAAGCTGATTTCATCTACTGCCGTTCCTCTACTTGGGCTCTCTCAAGCAGGGTACCCTGCTGTTAAACGACATAATATTTGTAAACTATTCGTCACGGAGCCTGAGACATAGAAGGTGGCTGGTAAATCCTTATTCCATACATCTGTTCAACTCACCTAGTAGAGCTTGTACTCTGCTAGCCTGGCTTTGGTAACCCAGGGCCACTTCCACACCTTCTGAGGAACCATCAGAACAGGACTTTGAGATAATGGCTGTGTCCCAGTTTGGCGGAACTGTGGACAGATCCAACCTTTTTGGCCAAAATGTTTGTGGCAGCCCTTTTCGTAGTGGCTAGGAACTAGAAGATGAATGGATGTCCATCAATTGGAGAATGGTTGGGTAAATTGTGGTATATGAAGGTTATGGACTATTATTGCTCTGTAAGAAATGACCAGCAGGAGGAATACAGAGAGGCCTGGAGAGACTTACATCAACTGATGCTGAGTGAAATGAGCAGAACCAGGAGATCTCTGTACACTTCAACAACAATACTGTATGAGGATGGATTCTGATGGAAGTGACTATCCTCAACAATGAGAATTGGTTCCAATTGACCAGTAATGAACAGAACCAGCTACACCCATAGAAGGAACACTAGGAAATGAGTGTGGACGACAACAACATTTCCACTATTTCTATTAATGTTTGCTTGCTTTTTGTTTTTTCTTCTCAGGTTATTTTTACCTTCTTTCTAGATCCGATTTTTCTTTTCTTTTTTTTTTTTTGAATATAATTCTTTTTTTTTAATTTTTTATTATATATATATTTTTATAATATTATCCCTTGTATTCATTTTTCCAAATTACCCCCCCTCCCTCTATTCCCTCCCCCCGACGACAGGCAATACCATACATTTTACATGTGTTACAATATAGTCTAGGTACAATACATGTGTGCGAATATCATTTTCTTGTTGCACAATAAACATTAGAATCCGAAGGTACATGCAACCTGGGCAGACAGATATTAGTGCTAACAATTTACATTCACTTCCTAGATCCGATTTTTCTTATGCAGCAAGATAACGGTATAAATATGTATGCATATATTTATTTAACATATACTTTAACATGTTTAACATGGATGGAACTACCTGACATCTAGGGGAGGGGAAAAGTTGGAACAGAAGTGTTTGCAAGGGTCAATATTAAAAAATTACCCATGCGCATGTTTTGTCAATAAGAAAGTATAAAAAGAATAATAAAAAAGAATAATAAAAAAGAATGGGACTTTAAGTGTTTGAGGACTTATCTTCCTGGTCAATCAATAGGCAATTATTAAGTGCCAGCTATGTGCCAGGCACTTGGAATAAACATGAGACGTTGTTGTTCTTTGGACCTTATTTTCTACTAGGCTATAACTCGTTCAATAGATAATGCAGGAACACACACATGTACACATGAATTAATGTGAATGTATACATACATACACACATGTAGAGAAAGAGAGACATACAGAGAGAGAGACAGAGACAGAGATAGAAAGGAAAGAAGAAATGAGAAAGAGAGACAGAGAGAAAGGACAGGATAAAAAGAGATAGAGAAAGATTTATATATATGTAGAGAAAGAGACATTCAGCTATTTTTTGTTTCTTTCTTTTTTTTTTAATCTGTTTCTTTCAAGCTACATTGCTGGCTCCTTTCATGGGATGTTGCCGCAGGTGACCTCTTGATTCCATCTTTGGATCTGAGGGTTTTAAGGTTCCATCAGGAGGATAGAGACTCCCAGTCACAAAAGACAAAGCCAACGGCACTTGGCTGTCATCAGCCTTTGCTATTGCTCCCTGATGTGGCATCTGCTCATCCTTTCGGTTGGATTTTTACACGTATCTCTTGTGCTCCAACACCAGCTGCCAGTCCTTTTCTCTCTCTTTTTTTTCTTTTTTTGGATTGGAAGCATTCCTCTTCCCACGAGCTGCCTCAAGACGACGGGCCCCACATTTTGTTAGTATTTTGTGTCGTTTATTAGGATTCTTTTCCAATCTGTTATGGGACATTTGATAATTCTGGAGGTGTGCAGTAAGCATAGAACTGAGATGGTTCTGAATGCATTTTTCCTATTAAACAGCTCCAAAATTGTAGTGATGTGCTCATCCTCAGTTTGCTATTTGGTATCTTTGTTCTCCATTTCTTCCCTGGGAGCGTCCATGGTTCCTGAGCACATCACTTCCATCCACTGTGAGTTCTGGCTTCAGGCCTGAAGTCTCCATTCTCAATCTTGTATGTTAAGAAAGTTAGACTCCCGAGTCCAAATAACAGTTGGACGCCATTGGAGAAATATTTCACGAGCTGCAGGAGTGTTTATGTAGCCTGATGTCATCTATGCACATTGAAGGCTAAATAAAATGATTTGGGAGCCCTCCTTTAATTTAGAAGCCACGAGAGATTTAAGGAGAGGCCCAAACACCACGGATTTAAACGGCATCCCCCGAAGAAGCCTTGTTTTCCATGCATTGTTCTTGCACTGTCGTGTGGGCGCCATGTTGTCCTCTGAGAGTCCTCTTCCATGGTTTATCTGATGCTCGCTCACTCCACTTGGACTCTCTGTAGAATAGACCACGATCAGGGCACCTCTGAACAAACTGTCCCACCAGGAAGGAGCTCTCCAGAGGTGGCGGGTGCTCCCTCCTTGGAGGTCTCCTAGAAACGCTGAATGGCTCCCTGTCAGAGATGCTACCGGGGGCATTTTCTCATGCCGGGAGGGTCCCTCGTGCTGGGATTCTAGGAAGTCCACCCAGTCAAGTCTGAACAAGAGCAACCGGCTGCCAGAGCATCCCCCATCAGCATTCTAACCTCTCAGAAAGTTCCCTCTGCCTTTTACAAACTGACACATCAATGGAAATAAAAGCAGAGGAAGAATGTCATGAGGACGGCAATAATACAAAGAAAAACAATTCTGAAGGGCTCCAGCCCTCGGCCCGACGTCCAATCATGACTTCACAGGGCGATGGCTGCCAGCGCAGCCGGCCTCCCACTCTTGGCCAGGCCTGGAGGGCCAGAAGGAGGCCTGATGGACCGCGGAGGCATGTTGTGCTCCGCTGGGGAGGGTCGGGAGGATGTGTTAGCGCGGAGTCACCGAGATGCAAAAGGAACAAGAAAAGAACGTCAATAAAACATTTAAAATATACAGACCAAACCAAAAGGAAGTTCAGAAGAGGCCACGACGAAACAGGCGATTCTGTCGGTCTTGTTAAATTTAATACGCGCTTGGAAAGCGGAGCCGGCCGGCTCCCAGCAGCTCGCCACATCACAGGCGAGAGCCTTGCTGGTTCTTTTTCCTATGTTGAGAAGTTGGTGTTTGCTGATTGTTCCAGAGCTCATTGTAAAACAGACATTTTAAAATAAAAATAAAAAGCCTCGTTTGACCTGTCCCATTGGGCTTCACCGAAACTTTCCACCTTCCAGATGTCTTGTCTTCCCCGCTGCAAAGACAGCTGGGGTTATAATACGAGAAACACGGCCAGCAGCATGTTAACAGGCTGTGCGAGGCTCCAGTTCTTCTCCTTTCCTCTTCTCATTAAGTTCTGATAATTAGGTGTGAGCCACAGGCTCAGCTTCTACACTTTCCCCAAAATAAATATCACAATTATCGGGAGAAGCAGCAGCCCACCGCCACCTGGTCTTTAGGAGCAATCAGACCTGGGAGGGGGGAACAACTCAGGTCACTCGGGGGTCTCTGGGATGTTAGCAGGGAAAGCAGATTGAGGAAAGCTTCCTCATTTCCCCTTCAGTCTTTGGGGAGTCATGGACCAGGGGCAAGGGCTTTGGGGGGGGGGAGAGGTCTTTATCAGTGGCCACCTCTCACCTTCACTGGCTAACCTGAGATGGAGTTGTTCTTGAGGCTTCTTTGAAAATGTCTGTGCTAGCAGGATAACTGTAGAAATGGGTATAGATATATTGGATTTAACATATATTTTAACAAATTTAACGTGTGTTGGGTTACCTGCCAGCTAGAGGAGGAGGTGGGGGGAAGGAGGAGAAAATTTGGAACAGAAGGTTTTGCAAGGGTCAATGTTGAAAAATTATGTTTTGTCAATAAAAGCTAGAATAATAAAAAAGAAAAAAGAAAGAAAATGTCTCTGCTCTAGTAGGTCAGGGTCACAGAAGGAACCCTGCATGAAAGGTCAGGGAAATGGTGTGCTTTGATGCAATGCTTTTGGGTCTCCAAGCAATGTTATGTAGTACTATTAAAACTGTTGCAACAATTAGCTCATCTGAATGGGCAAGACGATGGCCCCTAAAATCCATTAGTACTCTCCTTTTCAGCTTTATTTGTTTTTGTGGATAGTTATGAGTTCAGACACAGCTATTCTGAGCCCCCAGTTAGGAAAATTCCCAATAGTCTAGGCAGAGGTTCCACCTTTGCTTAATCTTGAGGCGCTAGCTGTCTAGTTTTCCCCTGGCCTCTAGGTGGCCAAGGTAAAATTCTACTGATTGGAGACACTCGTGTAACGAGACAGCAGATCTATATAGGGCTTATGGAGAGGGGAGATGGCGGAAGGAGCCGAAATCTTCTGGGACTTTGTTCCTGCTCTCTAAGACGGCTGCCCTCAATATCTCCCCTCTCTACCACTGCTCCCCCTCCTTCTGTTCCATTTTTACTCCAGTCTTTGAGATCCAGATACTCGAAATCTTTTCTTCTTAGTTTCTGAGGTAGGTTTGATCAGATTGTTTAGAGGGTGACCCAGTTCCTCACATATTTTTTGAGTGTTCTAGCGAGATTGTTTACTTTAATGAGCCCATTATTCGATTATTATCTAGCATAATAAATATGGATAAATGAGGAAAGCTTGGATCAGAGGACCCATCTTAGAACGGTGAGTGGTACGATGTCATACAACTGTAGTCCACTTGTAGAGACATTCCAGAGCAGTCTATGGATGCCATTGTCTTAGTTATCCAGCAAGGGAATGCAACATTCGCGTCACCCCAAGTTGGCGTTCCTCTTCGAAACCAACCTCAGTTCCTCTTTGTAACATGTCTGAGAACCCCCCCAACAGGCTACAATCCTCTCTAATCACCCCCACTTGGCCTTCCACCTTTGTAGAAGACCCGAACCTTCCCACTCACAGCCCATGGAAAGGATTACATCATATAGGTCCACAGGCTATAAGCAGGAAACCTGTCTTCCCCCCTCCACCTCACCAGTCATACCCATGAGTCTCTGCTGGCTTGATCCCTGCTATCTCAGTTTCTTGGTGCCATGGATTCAAACAAGTGCAGATTATGGTTTTCGCTCTTCCACTCAGTCTCAATCCCCTCAGGGAGTGCCTCGGGCGGTAGCAGCTTGTGGGTACCGTACCTTGGGAGTCCCAGCCCCAAAGTCTCAGCCCAACTCTAGGAACAATTTACCCTCCCTCCCCAGTGCCCAGAATGACCACCAGGAAGTACAAACCTGAGAGGTAATGGAACAGACCTTGAGCTGTCTTCTGAACCAGGGAATGGAACAGACCTTGAGCTGTCTTCTGAACCAGGGAATGGAACAGACCTTGAGCTGTCTTCTGAACCAGGGCTCAGTTTCCTGCCAGCTTTGTGATATCACGATTGGGACCTTTGCTTCCCACATCTCACAAATTCTGTCTCATATTTGTGGTTACTTTACAAACCAAACTATTGTGAAATACTTGCTACTGAGGAGCAGATTAACAGGAAAGAAGAGTAGCATCTGAGATATGTAAGGTCTTTATTGAATTGTGGGTCTCCAACACTCCTTCCTTCCTTCCTTCCTTCCTTCCTTCCTTCCTTCCTTCCCTCCCTCCCTCCCTTCCTCCTTCTTTCTTCTTTCTTTCTTTCTTTCTTTCTTTCTTTCTTTCTTTCTTTCTTTCTTTCTTTCTTTCTTTCTTTTCTTCTTTCTTTCTTTCTTTCTTCTTCTTTCTTTCTTTCTTTCTTTTCTTTCTTCTCTTTCTTTCTTTCTTTCTTTCTTTCTTTCTTTCTTTCTTTCTTTCTTTCTTCTTTTCTTTCTTCCTTCCTTCCTTTCTTTCTTTCTTTCTTTCTTTCTTTCTTTCTTTCTTTCTTTCTCCTTTCCTCCTTTCCCTTCCTTCCTTCCTCCTTCCCTCCCTCCCTTCTTTCCTCCCTCCCTCTTTCTTTCTTTCTTTCTTTCTTTCTTTCTTTCTTTCTTTTCTTTCTTTCTTTCCTTTCTTTCTTTCTTTCTTTCTTTCTTTCTTTCTTTCTTTCTTTCTTTCTTTCTTTCTTCTCTTTCTTTCTTTCTTTCTTTCTTTCTTTCTTTCTTTCTTTCTTTCTTTCTTTCCTCCTTTCCTCCTTTCCCTCCCTCCCTCCCTCCCTCCCTCCCTCCCTCCCTCCCTCCCTCCCTCCCTCCCTTCCTTCCTTCCTTCCTTCCTTCCTTCCTTCCTTCCTTCCTTCCTTCCTTCCTTCCTTCCTTCCTTCCTTCCTTCCTTCCTTCCTTCCTTCCTTCCTTTTTTCTTTCTTTCTCTCTTTTTTTTCTTTCTTTCTCTTTAGGGGAGAATTTTGGGGAAAAATTTGTGATGAAGGATGTTGACCTCCCAATACCAATGTTCTTGGCCAGTTTAAATGGCAGTATATCCCAGGGTGGTCATTGACCAAAAAGCCTAAGCTTGCATCTCAGCTTTGTTCTGTCCTGTAGATGTTTAATAAATGCTTGCTGATTGAACTTCTTCCAGGCCTCAGTTTACTTCATTATAAAATGAGGGAGTTGAGTTAGATAATCTTTAAGGGGTGTCTTGCTTTATGATTCTGTAGAGAAGGAAGTTAACAACACAGAGATTTTAATAAAGGATATTTTTGGGGAACGATGGAAACTCCCTCTTTGAGGACAATTCCTTTGCATTTTACTGCTGTAGAGAGGCCCTGACAGTTTCCCCAGTTTTGCAGTTAGGCTGGGCACAAAGCCATACCTGATCCCAGACCTTTCTAACTCTGAGGTTGGGCCTCTACCTGCTTACAGCCCAGGAATTGGGGAGTTGTGATGAGCATGGACTTTTCCCAGGTTCTTTTTCCCCATCATTGTTTACAAAGAGGTGATCTTCCTAATGGTGTGCAAGTCCAGCAGCTGGAGAGAGAGAGAAGAGAAGCACCCCCCCCCCCCACTCACTCACACACATACAGAACAGTGTGGAGCTGGAAGGAAGAGTCAGGAGGTTTGTGGGGGGGAGAGGGAAGGAGGGTAAGGGGGTGGAAAACCAGTTTCAGACATATGGGAGCCATCTGGTTTGAAGGCAATTAGCTGAATGTTTTCTTTATAGGAACTTGGGAGGATCATAGGATCTTAGAGCAAGAAGTGACTTCGGGGTGATCTAGTCCACATACCCCACCCTGTCCCCACCTGAACAAAAACATCCTCTATAATGTCTCTAGGAAGTGGTCAGCCCACCTTTTCTTGAATTATGATAATAATAGCTAGTAATTTTACAATGCTTTACAAAGTTCACATCTTTTTGTCTTCACAAGAACCTGAGGAGGCAGGGGCTAGAATTATCTCCATTTGCTGGATGAGGAGTTTGAGGTAAACCTTCCAGGGTCCCACAAACAGACTGTGTCTGTTGCAGGATTGGAACTCAAGTCTTCCTATTCCCATAGCAGTGCTCTATGTGTTATACCTCCTAATTGTCTCTTGAAGAGCCCTAGTAACCAGGAGTTGGCTACTTTCCATGGCATCCATTCCTCTTTCAAGAGCTCTAATTATTAAAAAGTTGTTCCTGACATCCAAAATAAATCTGCCATGTTGCTCCTAGTGATGCTCCCCGGGCCAAAAACAAAGTCAGCTGCTTCTTTCACAGGACAGTCCTCAAGCACTGTGGGCAATGCACAGCTTCTCCACAAGTATTCTTCTTTTTTCCAGGGTAGAACCCAACACTCTGTGAGCCAGTTCTGGAGCCTTGGACCCGGGATGCTCAACACAAACATCCTTCCGAGAACCCAAGAAAAGGCGAACCAAGTGCTGCCCCCATCTCCCCAGTCCTGGGCACTACACTCCTGTTAATGCCTCTTAGCTCCCATTGGGCTCCCTCCTTACAATGGTAGTTCATCACAACTCCTAGGTAACTTTGCAGCTGCATCTCCTCAGTCTTGTCCTTGGGTCATGGATTTTTTTCTAATTGGTATAGAACATCACCTACAGCACACAGTTAATGAGACTCAGTAAAACAAGAAAATTCTAGACAAACAGTAAATTGTACAAGTTGTTACCTCTTTTAATGTGCAATGTGTCCTCCCTTGTCTGTAGTCTAATTTTTATATGATTTGGCATTGAGTTCACAAGATTTTGACATGTTTGTTCATTTTCACCTTGAATCTCCAGCTCTAGACTATTAAATTTTAAGCCACATTTGATGAAGAGTACATCTTTCTTTTTCTTTTTTTAAAAAGGATATTTTATTTCCCCTGATTACATGTCTAAAAACAATTTTTATTACTTAAAAAGTTTTAAGCTCCAAATTCTCTTTCTCTCCTTTCCGTCTTCCTTCCCTGAGGCTGTAAAGAATCTGATATCATTTATTCAATCACATAAAAACGAAACAATATGGAAACAGCCCGTTTCTGATTCTTCACCGCTTCTGTTCGGCCCATCGGATGAGGACTTTGGACCTGAGGCTTCTGGGGTCCCTTTGGCTCCCGATATCCTCGATGCCTCCTTTCTGAGAAGTCTTGAGAAAGCCTGCAGGAACCCCAGCATTCAGAGCCCCACAGAGCCCAGGGCCATGCAGGCTAACTGGGAGCCATGCAAACACATGCTCTTTCCCCCTGATCACAGCCGCTGTCCAGCCCCTCCGGGCCCTGTAGGATCCTGCAGAAGGTACAGGCCGTGGCCCCAGGGGTAGGGGCTGGGCAGGGGCTGCTCTTCTGGGCTCAGCAGAATGTCCCCCCGTACCTGGGGAGCCTGATAAGGCAGGGCCGTGCTCCAGAGCCGGCTGAAAAGGGGTGAGTGGCCCGGGGCCTTTCCCTGCTGTTTTCTCTCCTTGGCTTAGTCTTCCGTGTCTAGAAGCTTCTCCTCTGCATTGGCTACTTCCTCCCGGCTGTGCAGGTGCCTCCACCCTCCCTTTCCCCCTCCTCTTTTTCCCTTCCCCCAACCTCCACTCAGGGTCCTAAAAGGCTGCAGTCAAATTTCCCTTGGACCCAGAGCCTGGTTTTTGGCGCTGGATGTCCCATGAGCCTGGTCCTTAACCGGCTCACTCATCCATCTCGAGCCTCCTACCCGTGTTTTCTTGGCCTCCTGGCCTTGCCGGACCTTGGGCAGTGGCGACCAAAGAGGGCTGCTGGTCCATACCCTCACAGGAGAGGCTTTTCCTCCTGACCATGTGGGGCACATCCCTGCTGAGGGAGGCGTTTCCATGTGAATTCTCCTCCCTCTAGCACAGGAGCAGATTCAGCTCTGTCCCCCCCAGTCTGCTGCTGGGAGATTTGGGGGGCCTCTCGCCTTCAGACCTCGCCAGAATTCTGCCTCCCTGTGTAATTTGTCTGGCTTCCAAAGGGTCCTGCCTCCTACTGATCACAGATCCCAAGGAGGAAAGGATCCGGGGAGATGAGGTAAGGGAAGTGCAGTGGTACAGCCTTAATGAGTTTTCTTCCCAGGAGTCTTTGCAGTTACACTTTAATAGGGGAGGAGGAGTTTTCCACCTGCCTGAATTACCTGGATTAGCCCATCTGGGGTGACTTCAGGGGTCAATTTTGCTGGGGAAATCTCCAAATCCTCCCTTCCTTTGTGCTCCCCCAAACCAGATTAGAGGCAGCTGCAGAGAAAAGGGATTATCTGCTTTATTATTTAGTGTATTACAAAGCACTTTCTTATCCTCAGGAACAAAATACCATTTGTGTTTAGGCCTTTCATGGTCCTGAAACAACAGATTTGGGATTTATATTTGTTTGGTTTATTCTTTACAGTTCTAGGTTCATGTGATAGAGACTCTAGAGCTAGGAGCTCAAGCTATGTCAACTTTGGGGGCCAGATTCTGGGTTAAATGTGGCTGCCAGTCCCACAGGGAGCTTTGAGAAGTCAGTGAGTCAGGGTAAAAGTTCAGGAGGCTTGGAACTGGATGAGACTGTGGCTATAAACTAGGAACTTCATGCTCCCTTCCCTAGAACCTTAGGAGACATTGTGTCTCCTTGTACTGGAGGAAATATTTGGATATTCTTGTTATATTATATATATATTTAATATAAATATATTTATATTATATAATAATATAAATAATAATATATATTATATATATATTTATTATATATATATAATATATTTATTTATATTATTATATATTTGAAATAAATATTTCATTATAAAAGCTAATCTGCTTATTAAGCTTTTAAATAGACTTTAAATTTAAATTTATTTTATTTTAATATTTTAAATACATTAAGTATTTAACTAGAATTCAGGTATTAGGGACTTCCAAAGTTGGGACAACATAGTCTTTGGGGATCTGAGCCCAGTGGCAGGGATTAGTTATCCCCTAAACTCCTCGGGTCACTGAATAATGCTGGAGGATGAGTGAAATGTAACCCCTTGACCTTGAGGGCAGTGGGAGTCCTAGGGGGGGTCACCATTACATATAGAATGTCATTGGACTTACCACAATACTGTGAAATAGGTATCATTCCCATTTTTCAGTTGAGGAAACCAAGACTTGGGTGTAAAGGGCTAAACTCTTAAAAGGTGTACTTGAATCAGACAATGGAGCACTCAAGGCTAATTACCTGTTGGACAATGATTCTATTAGCATACTTTGGGGAAATGACCCTCTCACTGTTCAGTGCTGGCTCAGTTTGGTGTTTGCGATAACCATAGGCAAGGACTAGAAGGTGGAGTGAGATGGGCCAGACTTCACTTTGCTGCAGGAGAAGGAGGAGGAAGGTTGGAGCCTTGTGCAGTTTTCTCCATCTCCTTCACTTCTCCCCTAAAGACCAAGGACTTTTTCTTATCCTGCTCCTGAGGCCTCCAGGGAGCTAGCCTGGACTTTACCCTTGGGGATTACCTTGCACAAGGTCACATGTCTAATTAGAGATCAGTGACAGGATTTGAAGCAGGACTCTGGCCATTTTATTTGACTGTCTCCTTGGTTGGTTGGTCATTGCCCTTGGAAGAGGACCAAAGTGACCCCACTAGGTTAGTCACGTTAGTGCGTCCGACTGAGGCCGACCAGACCTATACGAGCTCAGAATGCTCTGCCACAGATGGGAGTGTTTGGGGTACTTCCAACTGCACATCCCACGCTCACATTTCTTCCGAGCTAATTTAATTCCGCTTTGCTCGTACTCCGAGGAGAGTACGCCATGCCGGGCGGTTCTGTACCAGCATCTCCCATGACATAAAATTGAGTCTAATGTTCTTAAGAGAGACCTTGAGAGTGTCCTTGTGTCACTTGGACCCCTTTTCCTGACCACCTGTGAGCGCTTGCCCTGTGTGAGTTCTTGACAACGTGGTCTTTGAGGCGAGTGGACAATTGGCGTTTGAACACCGTGACCAGCCCAGCAGAGTTGCGCTTTCTGCACTACACTCAGAATGCTTGGCTGATTCGTTCAAGAAAGGAACCCAGTGTCCGGTATCCTGCCGGGAGATCTTCAGAACTTCCTGAAGCAATTTCAATGGGAGCGAGTCAGCGTACTAGCCCGGCACTAGTAGTCTGTCCAGATCTCCCAGGCATCCAAAAGGAGTCAGCCCCATGTTTCTGCAGGCCTTCAGTTTGGTCGTCCGTCCAACTTTCTCTCGGAGCCTCCCAAACACTGAGCTAGCTCTGGCGGTCTGTGCGTCAGTCTCATCATCTATGTGGATATGACTAAGAGTACCCTGCTAAGGTACATGAACTTATGAGGTAAGACCAGGATCTCTGGGGCAAGGGGGCTGCCTTCCCACTTTGGTGTCCACCTGATCCACCTCACTGTGGCTCCAAGAAGCTGTAGCATGTACAGCAAGCATGTGAAGACTTCCTCTGCTAAATGGGAGGGTGAGAACAAATTGTTCCCACAGCCACGAAGGCAGCTGAACAAAGTTCTTCAGGGTGCTTGGAGCTGGTGAGACACCAGACCCAAGGTCATTCATTGCATCTCGAATCCCCAGTCATCTTGCCTCCGTCCTGCCTTTTCCAACATGTCACCCTTCCCTGGACACCCTGCAAAATCACCTGCCTCACTTTGGGTCCAGGGGCCAGGTGGACTGGATGCCATGGGACACGTGGCTCTTTTCTTCTACAGGTCTGTCTGACTGAGATCACACCATTCTGTGACTGAGCATAGCCTTAGCTCTTCTCAACGGTCCAAGACGATTCCAAAAGAGCCATGATGAAAAACGCCGTCCACTTCCAGAAAAAGAATTATGGGTCTGGATGAGGACAGAAGCGTCTGGTTTTCACTTGTTCTTTCTTTTGTTCTGATCCTTCTTTCACAACATGACTAACATGGAAATATGCTCCAAATGACTGTCCATGTGTAACATATCAGCTCTCTTGCTGTCTTGGGGAGGGGAAGGAAAGGAGAAAGGGAGGAAAGTTTGGAACTCAAAATCTTACAAAGATAAATGTGGAAAACTCTCTTTATATATCATTGGAAAAAAAATAAAATATTATTGAGTACAAAGAAAGAGAAGAAATCAGGCAAAGAATGGCAAACCCCCAGAAGCCTGGAATATAGTGGAATAAGCATTAACAAATGCTTATTCCTCCCTCCGGACTCCCCCCTCACCGGTTAGAGTGTAGGGAACAAAGTTCACCTGGTGAGACTTGCTCCTGATGAGCCCCGTCTGCCCACACGGGATTCCCTCCCCTTCGTTCTCACTTCCTGCTCGCCTGACAGAACATTCTAAACTCACGTGGCCGGAGTTTCCAGAATTCACCTGCCCTCGGCCCTGCCTCTATTTGGAGGCTGCAGACTCCTGGAAAGGGGGTCTGACCAGCTGCAGACACACCGGGAGTGCTGGCGGGCAGGCTCTCTGGACTAGGGCGCTCAGATGCCTTCGGGGCTGGTCTGTGACGGTGCCTTTCGGTTCCTCACCTCCCTTAAGGAACTGGACAGTCTCAGCTCTGGAGTCCCAAGTGGGCACTGGCCCAGCCCCTTCCAGAGCCTTTGCCTCGGGCGCCCGCTTGAACCCTTTCAGTGACAAGGAACTCACTCTTCCCAAGGCTCAGGCTGCCCCCTTGGATTGCTTTAATGATTAAAAAGCTCTTTCATCTAGTGAGCCGGAATCCACTTCCCTGGAACTTTCATCCATTCTTTAGTTCTGCCCTTTGGGGCCAAGGGGACAGGCTAATCCTCCTTCTCCTTGACAGCCCATCAAGCACCCGAAAACTGGCTGGGACCCCCTAAGTCTTCCCTTCTCCGAGCTAACTATCTCCGGTTCCTTCAGAAGTCCCTAATTTGACAAAGGCTTCAATTCCCTCTTAACGATGTTTGTTCAGCCCTTTTCAGTCTGAAAATCATTCTCCCTGACAAAGAAAATGGCAGCAAATTAGCCGCCGAGTCAGCCTGTTTCTCTTTGTTGTCCGGCCCTTCCTCTGCCCGCACCCATTTTTATCCTGTTCCCCTCGGTGCAGACGGAGCCCACCCTGGGTGGTCCTTGGTCATTCCCCCCAGTCCAGCTCTTTCTGGATCAGACCCTCCATAAGTGCAGAGATCGCCTCAGCGGGGGCAACAGCTGGCTGGCTCCTGCCTTTGTTCCCCGGGGATGGGGCTCTCTCAGAACCCGCCCTCACAGTCTCGCCTCCGACTCTGGGCCCAGAAGCCCAGAAGCTCACAAGCTCCCTGTCCTGGTCCTTCCGGGGGATCCCGTGGCCAGCTCCCTGGCCCTTCCTGCTGTCTCTTGGGTGTCCCTGTTATTCTGCCCTGGGAGGCCATGTTCCTAATGGTAAGTGAAGGAGCTGCCAAAATGTAGAAGGCCTTCCTCTGTGGAGGCTCTGCCATCACCCACTCTCCTCCCCCCCCCCGCCCATTTGGACGAGCTCTGGCCGTCTGGCAAGAGGTTCTGGACCACTGGGCACCCGGGCTACCAGGTGGAGCTGGGGGTGGAGGCCCAGCTAAGGATGCCCTCCTCCGGGGAGAGGGCCGGTCCCAGGGAAAGGGGATGGTGCCCCAGGCTCGGGGGCCGAAGGAGAGGCAGGAGCGGATCGACCCACACTGGGCAGCCCACGGGGCCACAAGCGGCTGCCAAGCCTGGGGTTTTCATTACTAAGCAACTTTTGAGGAGAAGTGGGAGCGCTTGGGGTGGGGGGCCATGGTAATAACGCCCTAGTAATGGGTGCCATGTGCAGGGAGAGGCGAGCCTCCGCCTCGAAGGAGCAGAAAACGTGGTTTGTATTTCCAGCAGTTGGAGAATGAAACAAAACCCGAATATTTGGCGCACCTGTAAAAACATATTTGATCATAACGGCGAGCCTGGCATTCTGAGTGGGATTCATATTTCATAACTTGGGTTCAAACAAGAAAAATGATTATAATGTTAAGTATTTCCTGAGTTTATTTTGATGGATGACAGAGTAAGCACTGTAGCCCTCACTCATTAAAACACAGATTGGGGTAATTTAATAAATGAACTTAATGCACAGATGTTCCAGGCTGTCGGACGAGCAGGCTGTATATTAATCACCTTCTTTATATATGATCCTTTTTTCTATTTTTTAAAGAAACTTTCAGGAGCCAAGAATTGATTCGATTTGCATGCTCCAGGACAAATATTCCATGTCAGGTATGTGTCTGTAAAAGGGGGGGGAGAGGAGGCGCTCTCAGGAGGTCCAGAGGCTCCCCAGCAGATGCCTCAGCTAGGAGAGAAAGCCTGTGCCCCAGAGGGTGCGGCCATGTTGCGAGGCCAGCTTGGTTCCTCTCTCTGTGCCTCAGTTTCTCGATTTGCCAAATGGGGAAACCAGTATTTCTGCCACCCTCCTCACAGGTCTTCCTATGAGAACCTCTCTGTGAGCATCCAAGGGGGCAGGGGTAATGAGCTCCAAGGGCTCCAGTGATAGAAGGAGGAATCCACGGACTCTGTTATGTGGAGCAGGAGGGATGGGGGCTGAAGGACCGGTCCTGTCCAGTCCATGGTCAGGTTCGGTGGCTCCTGCTGTACCTCCCCCAGGGTCTGTCATTTCCACTGTGGTTCAAAGCCACCTCACTTCTCACTTCTCGTCTCCTAAGACCTATGGATTGATTTCAACCTGGAAGAAAGTTTTCAGAGGAGCGCTATTTACATTTTTCCCATCAGCATCTTGAAGGACGGACATCCGGTTTGCTAAAATGCACAACCCTCGGAGAGGCAGCCACACACTGGAGGCCAGGATCCTCAAGGCTCTGGACCAGCTGTGTGAGGGATTGGCAAACCATAGACTGAGGGACAACCTGGCCTTGCAACGAAGAACGGTTTTATCTTTTTCTGTGACTTTTACACTCGGTTTTTACTTTTCCCTATTGCAAAATCCATTCCTATCTCCCTACAGCCCATTGTTTGCTGACCCACAGTCTAGACCGTTGAGTCAAATTCAATGGAGATAAACTGTTTTGGCAAGCCTTACATTTGAGTTTAGAAAATCATTATCACAAGCTCAAGAGGGGAGAAATGTTGTCAGATAAGTTTATCTGAACCCCCTTACAGTTTCATGGTCTGCTTTTGTGGGAGAAGGCTGCTAAAGAAAGAGCAGGAAGAGAGGATGGGCTGAATAATCAGGAGGAAATAGTTCAGGCAGCTGGGGAGGGTGATTTGGACTAGGGAATAGGTCAGAAGATAAATGGGGGGGGATTTGGCAAAATAAAAACTGAAGAAATCTGAAGGCGAAAAATCATCAGGCTCAAACATTAGTCAAAAGAGGAGCCAGACCAAGAATGATTAAAGGAAGATAAAAAACTAGGAAGATCCTTAGGGAGTAGAACCTAAAGTAAACTCCAAGGGATTATTGTTGTCTGTCCTTCATTCTAGAAGAGGACCACGACATCAGAGAGGAGACCACGGTGTGCAAGTGAATTGGGTTTCAAGGAGGGAGGGCTGGGCAAGGTCCCTGCCTCACTTTCCCCTCCAGAACCATCTGGGTCCTGGATCAGGATGACTGGAGATGGGCCTGGATGCAGAGGGAGACCTTGGACTTTTTAAGCTAAGGTCTCAGAGAGAGGGGAAGGTAAAAGGCAATTCAAGGTAAAGCAAGGAAGAAAGGGGAAGTGTAACAAGTAGTTAAATGAAGAAAACGGATTGGTGGATGGAACCAGGGAAAACAGACGGGAACCTGAGTGTATTATCTTGTTTGTAGGATGGATAATTAGCTATAAAGATTAATCAATAGCTTAGGGCTTGAAATGCTGCCAGTATTCAAAGAAATGCGTCAAAATGTCACCCATCATGGGGAAGAGGGGAAATTGCGCCATGGCCACATTCAAGGCACCTTTCCACCAGGGCTTGTGATCTCCCCCCTGGAGGAGAAGGCGTCCTTGAAGAGACTCCAAGAATGCTTCTCCATCCTGGGAGCTGTTAGAAGGAGGAAATGAAATAGATGTAAGATTTCCAAGGGACTCCATGGTGGGGGGAGGAAAACTAGACCCATACTAGGATGATGGAGAAAAAGAGGGAAAAGGGAAGCTCTAGGATCTTAAAGGGGGCTCAGTGGGTAGAGTGCTGGGCCTGAGTTCAGATCCTGATTCAGTTATTTACTAGGTCCCCTAGATAGTGACCTGAGGATTTCACTTAACTGATTGCCTTGGTTTCAAATGGAGATAATTACAGCACCTGCTTGTTGTGACAATCAAATGAGATGGTCATTACAAAGTCCTTAACTCGCTGCCTGGTACAAAGTAAGAATGATATAAATGTGAGCTAAAAACATTAAAAAACCACACCAACAAACCAATGTAAGAGTCATTCTGAAGAGGACAAAGATGGAGGCTTGGAGGGGGAGGAAAACAAGGGGAAAGAAAAGGAGAAGGAGGAGGAGGAGCAGGAAGAAGAGGAGGAGGAGGAGGAGGAGGAAGAAGAGCAGCAGGAGGAGGAAGAAAATGCTTGTCTTTTCCAGAGTGATTCACAGAGTCCCAGGAGCTGAGGTCTCATTCAGGAATTTGTTTGATTTTTCATCTCAAGGTATCCTTTAAAAGCCAGTTCTCTGATGTCCCCTCCCAACCTTCTTTTGCCCAAAGGCTATCTATCCCCTTTATGGTTTTAGCTTAAATAAGCCCCACATTGATGAGGCTCCCTTGTTGGAGAACTCAATATACTCCAAGATAAATTTGATACTCCGAGGTCTCCTGCCAGCATTGCCCACAAGTGCAGGTTCATTTCATATCCAGTTCTCTTACTATTGTTTCAAGTGTTTTTATTCAAATCTCTGAGGTTCCTTAGACTAAGCATCATGCTATCTGAAAAAAGTGGTCATTTTTTCCTTTTTGTGCTCATTCTTTCAATTTCTTGTTTTATTTTTATAACATTTCTAGAAATATATTAAAAACCATTGGTGACAATGGGCACCCATTCTTTACTCCTGCTATTTTTGGATAAACCTCTAATGTTTTTCTATTATAGATATGACTAGTTCTTAATGTCTTTTTACATAAATGACTGCTGTATTTTGCTAAAAAACCCTGTCTGCATCCATTCCCTATAATCATGGGCTTGTTATTGTTTTCATTATTAAGATATGTTATCAGAATTCCACTGTGTTGGTCTGTAAACAGTGAATAGCTGGAGCCAGAGGAAAGAGGCCCAGAGACAGGATTTAGAAATCAACTAGCAGTTTAACCAATTCCTTTTGGAGTGAGGAATATAGTTTGCAAACTGGAGTTCTTCTGGGCAGGAGATCTTCCCCTGTTTCAGAGAAGGTAGAGATTTTATACACAAATCACATGTTGGAAGGGAGGGGGGAGGTAGATTGCAATTCAGTCATTCCCAGGGGTCCACTGGTTTCCCATCACAAGACTATGATCTTAGATTGGTTCAAATCTTGAGGGTCATGACCACCCTCTCCCCATGGTATAGAACCAGAGTTCTATAGTCAGAATAATTTTCTGTAGTTCTTCATTCTCTTCACTTATTGTACATAGGTATGGTATGGCATAAGAATGTAGCCATTGTCAGAATAATTGATAATTTTAAACTGCAGTGTGAGTTTCTGACTCCCAAGTCAGAAAAGACAGTTCTGAGAAATCTAAATTATTAATATATTCATTACATGTATCATGTTGATTATTATGAAAATCAATATAATTTTTCCACACATACTCTTATTATATTTAACATTTTCCTAATATTAAACAACAGTTCTTATATTCCTGATACAAATCCAATATGGTTGTAGTGGGATAATTTTTTGAATATGTTGTTGTAATCTCTGCTAATAGTTTTTTTTATTAGAGATATTAGTTTATGATTTTCTTTCTCTGACTTATCTCTCTCAAGTTTTTCTTTCATTAAAATGAATTTTTTTGGTTAACTTGATTTTTAAAACAAATTTAATACTTTATTTTCCCTAGGTACATGTACGAGCAATTTTTAACATTTGTTTTTTTAAATTTTAAGTTCCAAATTCCCTCCCTCCCTGTAAAAGGAATTTGATCAAATACCTTCCTTCTCTATTTTACCAAATAATGTATGCAGTTTTTGTTAATTGTTCTTTGAAAGCATAATGTACCTTCAGAGACTACCCTGGACAGTACTGATTCCCTAGAGGGTCAGTTGAGTACCACTTTCAGGGCTCTAAGAGTAAGGCATAACACTGGGGGTTGTTTTTCCAGTTCTTTCAATCACATGTCCTTACTTATGTGCTTTTAATTAAGTCAGCCAGGAGTATTAATTAGCCTTTAGGGGAAAAAATGCATTACCATAAGGCACAATAAGACATTGTACAAAATATGCCTCCCCTTGCAAACAAAGCCTCCAAAGCATCAGAGCACACTCTCTACCCAAAGGGCTATGGAAGAGTGGACTCAATAGTACAAAAGACCTGAGGATACCCATGTGGCAAATGGGTGACTTGGGCTTCCTGATGCCTGAGAGCCAGAAGTCTAGTTTTGAGCACCAGCCCTGAAATCAGGAGGACCTGAGCTCAAATTTGACCTCAGACACAACACTTCCTAGCTGTGTGACCCTGGGCAAATCACTCAACCCCAATTGCCTCAGCAAAAAAGAAAGAAAGAAAGAAACACAGAAAGAAAGAAAGAAAGAAAGAAAGAAAGAAAGAAAGAAAGAAAGAAAGAAAGAAAGAAAGAAAGAAAGAAAGAAAGAAAGAAAGAAAGAAAGAAAGAGAAAGAAAGGAAGAAACAAAGAAAGGAAGGAAGGAAGGAAGGAAGGAAGGGAGAAAGAGAGAGAGAAAGAAAGAGAAAGAGAGAGAGAGAGAGAGAGAGAGAGAGAGAGAGAGAGAGAGAGAGAGAGAGAGAGAGAGAAAGAGAGAGACAGAGAGAGAGAGAGAGACAGAGAGAGAGAGAGAAAGAGAGAAAGAAAGAAAGAAAGAGGGGAGGGAGGGAAGGAGGAAGGGAGGGAGGGAAGGAAGGGAGGAAGGAAAGGAGGAAGGAAAGAAAGAAAGAAAGAAAAGAAAGAAAAAAAGTCTATTTTTAAGCCCCTAGCTGACATTCTTTTCTGGTGCAAGTCTTGGTTGGCTGTTGTCCTTCCTTCTCAAAAAGGACTAAAATGACATCCTATTACAGTGTGTTCAACTATGGCTGATCAGACCAACAAGAGCTCGGGATGCGCTGCCCTGGCTCAGAATCCCTATGAACATTTGGCTTCTCTAACTTTATGCATTGCGAGTTTCTTCTGAGATAATTCACTTCTGCTTTCCTCATAGCGCACATAGTACCCTCTGATGAGGGCACACCCTGTTGGCATTCCTGTGCCAATGTCTCCCACATTACTCAGTCAATTCTAAACTTCTGGAGAGAGCCCTTGAGAGTGTCCTTGTATCCTTTTTCTGATTACCACGTGAGTCCTTGCTCTGTGTGAGTTCTCCATAAAATCGTCTTTTTGGCAAGTGTACATTTGGCACTTGAACCACGTGGCCAGCCCCATGGAGCTGTGCTCCCTGCCCTAGAGTTCAGGAAAGGACCTTAGTGTCTGGTACTTGATCCTGCCGGGGCATCTTCAGAGTCTTCTCCATGGTGCTGGCGGACTGTCCAGGTTTCCCGACCATACCACGAGGAGGTCAGCACAGGGGCTCTGTAGACCTCAGTTTGGGGATCAGTCTAATACCTCTTTTCTCTCACACTTTCCTTCAGAGCCTCCCAAACCCTGAGCTAGCTCTGGCAACGTGTGTCAGCCGCATCATCTAGGTGCACATCCCTGCAGGATCCTGCCAAGGTGAGTGAATCTATCCGCAGCATTCCAGACTTCTCCATTTGCTGTACCGATGGGTCCACAGATGGATGCTGTGGGTGCTGACTGATGGAGGACCTGTATTTTCTTGGTGTTGATTGTCAGGCCCAAATCAGCATCAGCAAATCCGTATGTGGGTCTCAGGGGCTTCCTCGAGGGCACAATCATCTCACAACAAAACCTCCCCCAGCAGCGTTCCCTCCACTTTAGTTCTGACTTGTAGCCTTTCAAGTTGAAGAATTCACCATTAGGGCAGAGCTGACCTTGAGGCTTTCTCTTCATTGAAGGTGTTTGAGAACATGGCTGAAACTGAGCTAGAAAGCAGTGGGGCAAGCACGCAGCCTTGTTTCACTCCATTGGTGACTGGGAAAGCTCAAGAGCATCTTCCATTGTCCAGAACTTGAGCCATCGTGGAACTAATGGATGATACTGATGAACCGACCCATCTATTTGTCCTCTCTGGGTCACTGTTCCCAGCTGGATAACTCATCCCCTCCTGGTCGGCTCTGGTCAATGAGGAGGAGGGCCAGGGCAGAATCACTGGGATGGGAGGGTGTGGCCAGGGAGGACATGGCTGAGGAATGGCTTTAGGCAGCTTTTCAAGTTCCACTTCAAGGCCACTCAGGGTCTTGGGCAGTTCTGATAAGGGGATGGCTGCTTGGAGCAGAAGGAACGGCCACACTCCTTTTCCCTAGGCAGAAAACCAGACCAGAGATTTGCTAGGATGGCCTTTCTCTGTCTCCCTGAAGGGAGGAATCTGGGGCTCAGTGGGGGGTGTTTCTCCCCCGCTGGGAGGAAACAGGGACTTTGGTTCCAGAGCATCATCTTTCCTCCCCTTAGGCCTCTGGTTCTAATCAAGCTGGACAGTTTTTCTGTGCCAGTCCTTGAAAAACCAGCAGTCGGCATTTTTTCGGATCCTGGTTTGCAGAGAGCCAGGTGATTCTTGATCTCGGAATTCCAGGTCAGTTGTTTTTTGAAATCAGTAGCTTGTACTTTTTTCCTGGTTTTGTCCAAGTTTTGCCAAATCTGTCATAGAGTTATTCAGTTCTATTTGGCTTATTGTAGTTTTCAGGAGTCTGTGGCTTGGAGAAGGTTTGATACTTTTTCCTCTGAGCTATTTATTTTCCTTCCAATTATTTCCTCCAGAGGTTTTCCTTCTTTCTTTTTGACTTCTTGCTTCATCTCTTCTGAGTGTTTGTGCAGTCCTCAGGGAAAGTTGGTGCTTTCCTTTCAGCCTCTTGTAAGTTGGAGTTGGGGCAGCTCTGATTCTCCTCTCATTAACTGGAGCAAGGGAACTTTCTGCAGGCCAGGCTCAGGGACCTCCGAGCCCTGAGTCTCCACTGAGTCTTGTCCTACACGAGCCGGACACTTCTCATTTGTCATTTGCAACATGACTCAGCAACTCCCTCCTGAGGCTTTTCAGAGGAGTCCTCCAATAGCATTTCCCCTGGACATGAAGCCTGAGAGTGTATACATACTTTTTGGTCAAGCTAAGCAGCTAGGGCTTGCTTGCCTGCATTGACATTGACTTTGTAAGCGCCGCCCCCCCCCCAACTATTGCTTTTCAGTTGGTGGCTGGTTTTTAATATATTTTAATTTATTACTTTTTAAAACAATTGTGGGGTGGAAGAAGTTACTGTAGTTTTGCATTAGATTGCTTTGAAAACATTTTCATTTATTTCATTAAATATTTCCCAATGACATGTAAAAAAATAACATTCCATTTAAAATTTTTTAAAATTCCAAATTCCTTTCCTCCCTCCCATTTTTTACCCTACTCCTTCTGAAGGCAAGCAATAGGATGATCATTATACATGGGAAGTCATGAAAATATATTTCTACATTATCCATGTGGCAAAAGAAAACATACATACACATAAACCAAGAAAAAGAAATGAAGCAACAAGAAAATGCTTCAATCTGCAATCTCTCCTGGGGGGAGACGACCTTTTCCATCCTGGGTCTTTCCGAATGGTCTTGGATCACTGTGCCGATCAGAATAGCTAAGGCTTTCACAGTTCGACATCATTACAATATTACTATTACTCTGTACAATATTTTCCCGATTCTGTTCACTTCCATTTGCATCATTTCGACTAAACCTTTCGAGGTTTTTCTGAAACCTTCCCCCTCATCATTTTTTATAGTACAGTAATTTTCCTTCATAATCAAACGCCACAACTTGTTCAGCTAGTCCCCCATTGTTGGTATCCCCTCAATTTCCAAATCTTTGCCCCTACAAAAAGAGCTGCTATAAATAGTTTTGTATAATCTGGTCCTTTCCCCTTTTTCTTGATCTCTTTGGGATTCAGACCTAGTAGTGGTATAACTGGGTCACATGGTTTTATAGCAATTTGGGCATAGTTCCAAATAGAGCCCCAGAATGGTTGGATCAGTTCACAACTCCACCAACCCAGCATCATGGTCTCAACTTTTCCGTATCCCCTCCAGCATGTATCATTTCCCTTTTCTTCACGTTAACCAAACTTAAGGATTCCTTGTTTACTTTAGTCAGTAGTGATTTAGGGCACTCCCTCCTCCCCATATAACTAGAGGCTGCTTTGACTTCTGAAAGCTGCCAGCCTTAGGGAATGGGCTTTCAGGAGAAGAGCTCTGGGTGGGTGTGGGGCCTGGGCTGCCCCTCCCCCTCCCCCACCCGGACGTTTTTCCCTGGGCCTGGGTCACAAACTTTGGCCGGGTTTTTTTTTTTTCAGGCCTTAAAGCATGCTAGTCATTTTTATCTTATGCATGGCAAAGGGGACATTTTCAAATTTTACTTTGTCAACGGAAAACGTCAAAGCTTCTGAGTGTCCTGGGCTGTTTTCTGGTTTTCCCCAGCGTTGGTGAATCTAGTTTGGGTGTCCTGAGTGGTAAGGGGGGACAGGCTCCACCTCCCGGTGTTTGTAAACGCCTCAAGAACTGGGAGACCTGCTATGTGCTGCTGCTTGTGGGTGACCACATCTCCCCCTGGAGCCCGATTTTGTCTTCTTTCACCTCAAAAAGCATCTCCTCCTCCCCTTCAGTTGGCTTTGGGCTTCATGGCTCCCCACCCTGGAGCGAGGCGCCACCAGGAGCGGCCAGAGATGGAGGTGCAGTAAAGGGGGGTGGGCACCTCTCAGAGGGCTCTCCTTGTCTCCCCACTTGCTGGAGCTCCTCTAACAAGGAGCCCACTCTTCCTCCCTTAGGGAGAGCTGGGCCATGGAATACAGCTCCTCGGGATCAGCAGAGGAGAAGGGAAGTGTTGGGGGCCTGGGGGTGAGGGCGTACTTGTAGCAGAGATGGAGGACACTAGGTTCGGATGCTCGATGGGGAGTCCTGAGGGGAGGTATGAGGGGGCAGAGGGCTTGACGGGACGAGAGGGGTCTATAAAGATGAGAAGCTGTACAAGGGGGAGGAGGGTTCTCTGGGCGGGGCTCAAGGAGACCCTCCCTCTGGGCTTGGGGAGCCCTTCCAAGGCTGGACAATGTCCACTGCTGCTCTGCCTCGTCTCCTTTGGCAAACCTCCCCCACCCAAACCTGTATTTACCCAGCTTCCAGCAGGCAGTTGCTCAGAGGGGGAGTCTTAAGCAGGATGATCTCCATGTGGGGTCTGCCCAGCAACGACACTGACTCCTGCGTGAGAAAAAGGGATGTCGGGACTATTTCTTCCTGGGCCTCGCATGAAACAGGCCGTGTTTGCTCCAGCTCCTAAGGCCTTTCTTCTGGCAGTGGAGCCCGGAAGGACGCTTTGAGATCCCCCGGGCAGTGTCCCAGCAGCCTGGGCTCCTAGCATGACGTGACACGGGGGGAGCAGAGACTGGCAGGGATTTCCTCCCACCCTTGATCAAGCTCGTGGGAAAGGGAAACCGCTCCCCAGCTCCCCAGAGAAGGGGGGACACGTGGCCCCCCAGTGCCCAGTGGCCAGCTGGCACTCAGCAAGCCCAGCCGGGAGCCCCCTCCTGTTCTGAGGTAAAGGCTGAAAAGCCTCTTCTGCTTCTAAATCTAGTCCTTCTCACCAGCAGCCTTCCGATCCAGTCACTTATTAAGCGCCTACTACTTCTGTGCCCGGTACTGTGCTAAGTGTTGGGAATACAAATAAGGAAAAGAAAGTCCCTGCCCCCAAAGAGTTTACCCTTTAATGAAGACAGCCAATACCCATGAGGAAGCCAGAGTGGGCTGGGGGGTGGGGAGTGGATTTCGGGGCTTCTTTGCCTGTTATTGGTACTTCCATGACTGTAGACACTGGGGATCCCATTCTGCTCCGATCTATGGGACTTGCCCAGGGTCACTGTGCAAAGTGGGTCAGAGGCAGGATTCGAAGCCTGTCCCCCACAGGCCGACTGGAATTTGGCTTTCCGTTCTTGAGTCCAAGGCGCTCTCCGTTCCTCCCGGCTCACCATTTGTTCAAGTCTTCTCCGATCAACAGGCATTTCCTTGGTTCCCAGTTTTTCCTATCACTAAAGCTCTATTCTAACAACTTCAGCTGCAGGGGGTGGGGAGGGTGGGGGGGTTGTCGAGGGAAGGGAGAGGCCTTTTTTATTTTATTTTATTTTATTTTTTGCCTTGACTTCCTTGGTGTAATGTCCCAGCCCAGATAGTGCCTGGCATCCAGTAAGCTTTTAATAAATGTTCATTGCGTTGTGGCCTTAAGGGAAATTAAAGGGTCAAAGAATATGAACAGTGGTGACTTTCTCAGGTAGTTGGAACTTCCAGAGTACTTGGTCCACTCAAACGTCATTTTTGAGACTTTCTCCATTCTCTTGTACCTACGGAGGTGGCCAAGGGGCTTCTGGGGATGCTGTTTCTAACCTGGGACAGTAGGGAGACTGGCAGAGAAGTTGCTCCCTGGGGGCTTCTACAAGCAACAGATGTTCCCTGGTGGGCTCAACCCGCTGTAAGGCCCTTTGGGACGGTGAGAGGGAGGAAATCGGCCTCTTGTTCTTCCAGGCTAAGGGGCTTCTATTGGGTGATGAGGAGAACGCCTTCAATTGTTCCTCAAGCCACAAGGCCTCAGAACACACAGGCTCTTGTGCCAAAGAGGTGACCCAGGCTTCCAGAGCTCTTTCCTCTGCTCCCCTTGAGAGCTGCCTGGGCCCTCTGTGAGCCCATGGCCACCTGTCCCTTGGTGCTTCTTTTTCCAGACTGTGGTTGAACGATTATTCTGAGGGGAAATTGTCCAGGCTACTTTGGAGCTTTGGGAGGCCTAGATACCCAGCGGGCAGTGGGATGGCCTCAGTGATACCATCCACTGGAGCATCGATGCCTGTGGAAGATGACTCTGTGACAGAGACACAAGGACGAAGGCAAGAAAAGGCCATGGTGACTCCTTAGGATGGAGGGATGTGTCCACTCGAGAGAGAAAGCCTTGCAGGGCCGCATGTGTGCCACTCCCTCGGCCCTCAGGCTGTGCCCACCCTCTCAGATGCCCTGGGTAGGAGGGGAGTCACACAGCCTTGATGGAGCAATTTCTGTTCTCCCAAGCTGGGGATCCAGTCTACACTGCAGATGCAGCTCCTCTTGTCACAAACCTTCATGGGGGTCACCGTCTTGCCAACTTCCCGCCATCTATGTAAAAACGATTCCTCCTCGTTGGTCAGCAGTGGAAACTGCAGCAGGATGGGGCTTGGCTTAAGAGCCAGAGGGTGTGAGTGAAGAGCTTTCCCTCTCTGTAAGATGGAAATAGTGCTACGGACACGTCTTACCTCCTGAGCTTTTGAGGAAAGCACCATCCGGCCAAATTCTGAATCATTACCTCGCATCTCTGAAAGACGAAATGCGGACGTCAAGGCCGCATGTGAAGGCGTGGAATCTGCCATCGCAACTCGAGCAGGTCTTATTGCTGGGCTTCCGTTACTCAGGGGAGGGTGGGTCAGGAGCTCCGAGCCCTGTAGAGGTAGGGTGGCCCTGGGAGGCCTGAATGCCAGCCCCCCTTCTGGGAAATGCACTGCCTCCTCTGTAATTAATTATTTTGCCCATCAGCAGATTCAGAGCAGGAGGGCCCCACGGGACCTCTGTTTGATTACATAAAGCTTGGTAATGTAACAGAGCTTTGTAGTCCTTCCATTGGGAGCAGATCTGGTTCCTCAGGACATGCACAGAGGCTCTCCACCCCCACATCCCCCTCCAAGTCAGCCCAGGGAAAGGCCCAATCCAGGGCAGCTCAGCCTTGTCATGTGGTTAACGAGCTGGGTGGCCCATGGAGGGAATCCATCCACAGAGAGCTTCTCTGCGCTTAGCTTGGGGTTCTGGAGGAACTGATGCCTGAGCTGGGGTGGGTGAGGCCCTCCTGCTGGGCCTTTGTGCCCAGAGAGAAGGTCCTGGATGGGGCTGGTGGGTGGAGGGAGGAGGGCATCACCCCAGCCGGCATGAAAGTCTGGCCTCAGGCACGAGCTGAAGGGCCAGAGGATGGAGAGTGAATTAAGGCTGAAATTTCTTCCTCATGGACCTCCCTTGGACTCCACAGGGCAGCTGTTCCAAATATTGTGTGGGTTTGGAGGGTGGGCACCTCCAGCCAAGCAGTCTTAGCTCTATCTCTGGGCTTGTGCCCGCTTCTCTCCTTCCGAGCATCCATCCATCTTGGTCTCCCCAGCAAAGGCAGCCTTGGGGACTGGGGGAGGGAGCAGAGACCCCAGACATTCTCCCTGTGGACACAGAAGGTTGGCCTACCCTAGGAATGTGAGCACGGGTTTAGTGTCTTTGGCAGCGGCCATGCTGCTTCCTACCAGGCAGGGAATGGCGATTTTGTGCCCGCCGTGTGCTTTCTCTGAAGAGGGACACCCAGGCTTCTCTGCTGGCCAATTTCTGCCTGCCCCAGTGCTGGGAACACCTGTTTCACCCCACCCCCGCCTCAGGGGTGGACCAGGCCTTGGTTATTCCAAAGGCAGAGGCCCCTCCTGACAATCACTTCACAGGACAAAGCTCAGTGGGGAATGGCCTGGGAAGAATAGGGAGAAATTAAATTCACTAGTGGAATTTGGAACAATGCTCCTGGCTTTGGGAAGCCTCAGGCTTCTAGGGAAGCGGATTCCAAGGTCGCATTCCTGGCCCGTAGTCATGGCAGGAGCTTGGGGAGTCTCAGCAAAGTGGGAATGCAGGAAAATTTTGCTGTAAAGTTCCCAGGTGCTCCCCCTCCTGGCAGGTATTGTGCTGCCTTCTGGGCACCTAGCCCCCAGGATTTCAAAGTGACCTTCCTGCCCCTTGCTTCCAGCCCTGCTGGTGTATTGTCCTCTAACCCATACCAGGAGGATTTCACCAGTGCCTGCTGGCTGATTGGCCCATGGCTGCATAGGGAAAAGGTGCTCACTACACTGAGGTCCCAGGGTCCTCTGGACAGCCCAGATTTGTGCCTGTTCTTTCCCTCCCAGTGTGAAGGCAGACTGCCTGGGCACCGAATGGCGCTCCAGAGAGAGCAACTTCCTCAGATCTTTCTAACTCAGAGGCCTTTGCTTCGTGTTGGCCACAATGAAGGCCACTCTCTAACCTTCTGGAATCTAACGGAGGAGGCCAGCCCCAAAACACAAGAGCCTGGGTCTAGGATAGAGCTACCTCTTCTCCATGCCTCCTTTCCTGTGGCCTTAGAAGACTGTGAAAGACCAGAGGAGAACCCGCCCACGTTTGTCAACATCCAGACACCATGAACTAGCCAAACCCTGGGCCGAGGTGCTTGAACTCATTCAGCAAATCATTGGCTCAGAAGTTAGGATATGATGTCCTGCAAGCAAAGGGATACTTCAGTCCTTTGGCTATTTGACCACATTTGGAAGTGACCTTGGTGGAGATGAAGGCTTTATAAAGTTAGAGCCTCCCAACTAACTTTTCTCTTTTCTAATCGGTACTAAACAGTTCTGATGATGAATGTGTTTAATGTTTTGGAGTATGGAAACTGAGATCTGGTCCCCTTTCCTCCCTCTTCCCTTAAGATTTTGACCTTTGATTCCCTAGAAAACGTATTATTTTTTCTAGTTCCACAAAATAACTCTGGTCACTCAATCATTTTCTAAAATGAAGGTGGTTCTGTTTGGGGTTTGATTGGTGTTGCTCTAAAGCTAGGAGTTTATATAAGGAAGATGGTCATTTTTATTACATTGGCATTGCCCAACCATGAACATTTAATACCTCTCTAATTATGTAAGTCTATTTTGATTTCTGTAAAGAGTGTTTTGTATCCCTATAATTCATAAAGAGTGTAATTGTGTGCACAGAATTCCTCTGCGTATGTTGGTAGGTAGACTTCCAGATAGTTTATACAGCCTGCAGTTATTTTGAAAAGGATTTCTTTTTCTAGCTCTTTTTGCTGGGTTTGGTGAATTATAGAAAGGTTGATGATTTGAAGGTTTATTTGATATCCTGCTAATTTGCTGAAGTGACTGTTTTACTTAATGTCTCAGTAGAATCTTTAGGTTCTTGAAGTAACCTTGAAGTACTTCAAGAAGTAACCTTGTCTATCATCCACAAAAGCCACTGTTTCATTGTCTTGGTCTGGTGCTCACTCCCCAACCATGTTTTTCCCCTTTTTTAATGATTACATCTAGAAAAGCATTTGTAGAACAGTATCAGATAATAATGATGATGGTGGAGTTCCTTAATCTTGTTGGAAAAGTCTCTTGCATCCGTTGATATAATCATGCAAATTTTTTATTGTATGTCATTAATATAGCTTATTAATGTTTATTTTGTTATTCAGTGAGCTATTTGACCATATTTGGAAGTGATCTTGGTTTACTTTAGGTCTGATTCTTTGTGATTCCATTTGGGGTTTCTTTGGCAAAGATATTGGAATGGTTTGCCATTTCCTTCTCCAGATCATTTTAAAGATGAGGAACTGACACAAACAGGGTGAAGTGACACAGCTAGGAAGTGTCTGAGGTCACAGTTGAATTCACAAAGATGAGTCTGCGGGACTCCAGGTATGGAATCTGTATTCACTTTTTCACCCACTTACTGCCTTAATGTTTATAGTTTTCCTAATATTGAACCAGCCCAGCCCTAATCTTGAACCAACCCAGATATAAATTTAACCTGGTAAAAATCTGAAATGTTTTAAATATGATGTTGTAGCCACCTTTCTAGTGTTTTATTGAATATTTTCCTATTCATATTCGTTAAAGTATCTATAATTTTATTTGTCCCCTTTATCTGTCCCTGATTTAATTTTCAATACTGCATTTATCTCATAAAAGCATTAAATTATCTGGAATTCCCCTTTGTGTGCGATTTATGCGCTGTTGGAATTTATTGTATTTTTGAATATTTGATAAGATTTGCTCATAAATCTAATCTTATTTTTTTCCACATTGGGAATTCCATTATGCTTTATTCAATTTCTTTTTTAAAGTTGGATTATTTAAATTGTCTATTTCTTGTTATGTTAATCTGAGTCTTGCAAATATTCCTCCATTTCCTTTGTTATCAGTGTTGTTGGCATATAGCTAGGCAAAATTGTTTTTATTTTAATTCTTGGCTTTCCTTTCTCTTTTTGTCACATTAGCTAATAATTTGTGTTTTTTAAGCCTGGCTTCAGTTCCAGTTGGCAATTCAAGGGGTTGTTTGTCATTTTCAACTTTAAAAAATCTTTTCTTTGATTTTCAAAATTTCTATATTTGTGTTAAATTGGATTTAAAAATTTTGGTTTCTAGGATTTTTATTTGCTCAATTTATTCATATTATTGAGGACAATATTCGAGATATGTATTTTCTCTAGGGGCAACTTTAGTTTCCCAAAAGTTTTGGTATTTTGTCCCAGTTGTCACTTTCTTTGATGAAATATCTATTGTCTCTTCTCTTCTCTCTCTCTCTCTCTCTCATACACACACATACACAAAATCTTGTCTGGATCTTCCTCATTCAAACCCAGAGCTCCTTGAAGTAGGGACTGTGCTTTTGCTTTAGTGTCTGGCATATAGAAAGTGCTAAATAAATGCTCATTCACAGATTCCTATGCCCATCTGTGCTGGGCTAAGAAGGCTCTCCATGGGTCATGGCCATTGCTTGGCTGACCATTCACTGACTGGAGAGCTCAGGCCAGATCCTCCAATCCCCAGGGAACAGCCTTGTGCTCTTGGGGCAGAATTGATAGGTGATCAGCATTAACATTCCCATTTTACAGATGGGACAACTCACTATGAGAACACTTATGTCGTTTATAAGTGGTGAGCTTCAGGACTAAGATAGGGTTTTCCCCATTGTGTGCAGCCCCCAGCTCCTTGCTGCTGGATTTCTGCACTTTTGTAAGCAAAGGCTCTTGTATCTCTAGTCTCATCAGATGAGAGCCTCTGGACTCTGTTTTCTGAACAAATGAACGCAGATAGCCGCATTCCTCTGAAAACTGTTTCAGACATGGGGTCCGTTATTGGAAATCAGGCCGTCCCGTGGAGAGATTCATCATCCTTGACAGCCGGAGCGGGCCCTGCCTTGGCTCGGGGAGGAGATCACGGAGGAAATTAAATGAAATAATGTTCCCCTGATTGTGGGCTTCCTCTCCCCGCGTTCTCCTCACCCACACAGGGGGCAGATCTGTTTGCCATTCCCGGTGAAGCCCACCCCTCCTCCAGCCCAGCTACCCTTCCAGGGTCCTCTTTGGAGCATGAGGTGCAGGTGGTTCCCCGGTGGGGGGGAGCCCCCTGTTCTGCAGAGTCAAAGTGTGGGGTCCCCGGGGCCCCCAGCTTGGTCTTCTTTCATGGATGTTTCCTTGGGGGTGAGGGTGTGAATCTGCACTAGCCTGGCCACCTCTGAGAGGAGCCCCCTCTCCCCCCCACACTTAGGTGAATCCTAGGTCTCACTGAGCCGAGTCACCTTCCTCCCAAGGGGAGCTGCCTCCCCCGCCTTCAGTCCCGTGAAGGCCTTGTGGTCTCTTTTGTTGCTAGTTTGGATGAATGGGCTTCTCCGCCATTTTCCTCCTTGGGCTGCCCTGCCCACTGGGACTCAGCATCCTCATCTGTAAAATAGACTGGATTGGATCCAATGTTGCATCCAGTCCTAAATCCTCAAGGCTTGTCGGCTCTGGGCCAAGGCATGGGGCAGCCGATCCTTCCTGGCTGATTGCAGCCCCCACTGCCTCCCCCTCCTCATGCCTTCTGTTTCCTGCTCTATCCAGGGACTTCCCAAGGTGCTGAGGGCCTCTTCCTCACCTCAGTCAATAGAATCTCAGCTCCTTGAGGACAGGAGGGTTTCATTTTTTTGTATTCCCAAGCACCCAGCCCAGTGCTTGGTAACCAGTAGGTGCTTAATGAATGCTGGCTTATTGATTCACTGATCAGCTTTGGGCCCTCCTCTCAGCCCAGGACATTGCTGATGGCTGGATGGCATCCGTGGCTGTCTGCTCTAATCGTTCCAACAGGAACGTTCAAGTGGCTGAAGGTGAGTGTCCGGGCTGGGACCCAAGGGTCCTCCCACCGCAGTTTCCACAAGACGCCAGCCAACCAGCAGAGGAGAGACCTGGGGGTGGGGGTGGGGGGCATTTCCACATGCCTTTGGCTCTGGCCACGCATGCACCTCTCAGCCCCGGAGGTCTCTGAGGCCCCTGAGGCTCTCTTCCCTCGGACAGGGCCGTGCCCACCCCCTCCCAGGGCTGAAGGACAGGCCCCTCTGGGCTCCAGCACGCGCTGCCCACGGTATCACTCAATCAGCTCAGCTTCATGGAATAGAAGTAAACCGTCGCTGTCCATGTTAGGGCATATTATAAACACACCAGGCTATTGATTTTCAGTAGTGTTCAGTTATGTGGAGAGAGCTGAGACGAGGAAGGAGCGTCGGGAGCCTCCGGGGCTGAGAGGTCCATGTGTGGGCAGAGCCAAAGGCATTTGGAAATGCTCCCCCCCCCCCCCCCCGACGTCTTTCCTCTTGTGACTGGCTGCGTCTTGTGGAAGCCGCGGTGGAAGGAGGAGTGCGAGCCCCTGGCCCCCCAAGACTATCTGCCGGCCCGGCCCTGGGCCCTCCCCCCCCCCCCCCCAGGGCTGGCCTAGCCGCGCTCCCATCCCGGGCTCCGTACAAATGCTCCTTTAAGGGACTGATTGCCTGCGGGCAGGGCTGTGTCTGGGCACGCGGTTCGTCATGGGATAATCACCGCGGGCACCTGGGCCTTGGGCACGGGAGCTCCTAGTGGCCAGGGGCTGGCTTCGCCTCTCTTTGTACCTCCAGCACTCGGCACAGGGCCGGGCATACAGTAGGCACTTAATAAACGTTTACAGGGGCCCCGCCCTCCCCACCCTGCGGCGCATCCCCGATCAGCCCCGAAGGATCGGCTGCTGGGCACTGCTGGGCACTGCTGGGCGGGGGAGGGGGGAGGGAACGGCAGCCGGTCGGCCCCGGAGCCCTCGCCCTCGCCCTCGGCTTCCCGGGCAGCCCCGGGCTCTGGCTTCCGCAGGGCCGGCCGCCCCGCTGGCCCGCCGCCACAAATGCCTCCGCGCTCCCCCACGTCCTGTTTGCCTTCGGCCGCCTTTGTTTTTCTTGCCGAAATCTGCGCGGAACAGGAGAGCGGGCCGGAGGCGGCGGCGGGCCCGGGTTCCTGCCCGTGCAGACCTCGGCGCTATCGCGGCCAGAGAGTAAAAGGAGAACTGTTTACAGAGCTTATCTGCGCGCGGCTCGTTGGCCCCGGCTCGGCGCCCCAAGGGGAGGAAGCGGGCCCAGATTGCGCGGCCGCGGCCTCCCGGAGCTTGGGGGCTGGCCAGCCGGGTCCGCGGCCCGAGGGGGGCTCCGGGGGGAGGCCGCGGCGTGCGCATCCCGGGGGCGGTGGGCTCAGGGAGGGGGAGGAGCGAGGAGACGGGAGCTCGGAGCGCGCCGCTTGGGCCCGGAGAGCGGAAAACCCGAACTCACAGCCTCCTGCGGCCGGAGACTGGGCCTCCCCCCGCCTCCGTGGCCTGGTCTGTGAAAGGAGGACGGGGGAGCCTTGCCTCCCGGGATCCCAGGGAGACGGAGTGCCGGTGGGGGGTGCTGTGTAGCCTTCCAGTGCTCTGGAGAGACGAGGGGTCTTACTGGGAGCTGAGGCAGCCGCGACAACAGTAGTAGAAACAGTATTAGTAGTAGAACAATAATAGTAATAGTTGTAGTAACAGTAGTAGCAGCAGCAGCAGTAGTAATAGTAACAGTAGTAGTGGCAGTAATAATAGTAGTAGCAGCAATAGTAGCAGCAGCAGCAGTAATAGTAACAGTAGTAGTGGTAGTAATAATAGTAGTAGTAGTAATAATAGCAGCAGCAGCAGTAATAGTAACAGTAGTAGTGGCAGTAATAATAGTAGTAGCAGCAATAGTAGCAGCAGCAGTAGTAATAGTAACAGTAGTAGTGGTAGTAATAATAGTAGTAGTAGCAGCAGCAGCTGCAGTAATAATATCAGTAGTAGTGGCAGTAATAATAGTAGTAGCAGCAGCAGCAGTAATAGTAACAGTAGCAGTGGTAGTAATAATAATAGTAGTAGTAGTAGTAGTAGTAGCAGCAGCTGCAGTAATAATAACAGTAGTAGTGGCAGTAATAATAGTAGTAGCAGCAACAGTAGCAGCAGCAGCAGTAATAGTAACAGTAGTAGTGGTAGTAATAATAATAGTAGTAGTAGTAGTAGCAGCAGCTGCAGTAATAATATCAGTAGTAGTGGCAGTAATAATAGTAGTAGCAGCAATAGTAGCAGCAGCAGCAGTAATAGTAACAGTAGCAGTGGTAGTAATAATAATAATAGTAGTAGTAGTAGTAGTAGCAGCAGCTGCAGTAATAATAACAGTAGTAGTGGCAGTAATAATAGTAGTAGCAGCAATAGTAGCAGCAGCAGTAGTAATAGTAACAGTAGTAGTGGCAGTAATAATAGTAGTAGCAGCAATAATAGCAGCAGCAGCAGTAATAGTAACAGTAGTAGTGGCAGTAATAATAGTAGCAGCAGCAATAGTAGCAGCAGCAGTAGTAATAGTAACAGTAGTAGTGGTAGTAATAATAGTAGTAGTAGCAGCAGCAGCTGCAGTAATAATATCAGTAGTAGTGGCAGTAATAATAGTAGTAGCAGCAGCAGCAGTAATAGTAACAGTAGCAGTGGTAGTAATAATAATAGTAGTAGTAGTAGTAGTAGTAGCAGCAGCAGCTGCAGTAATAATAACAGTAGTAGTGGCAGTAATAATAGTAGTAGCAGCAACAGTAGCAGCAGCAGCAGTAATAGTAACAGTAGTAGTGGTAGTAATAATAATAGTAGTAGTAGTAGTAGCAGCAGCAGCTGCAGTAATAATATCAGTAGTAGTGGCAGTAATAATAGTAGTAGCAGCAATAGTAGCAGCAGCAGCAGTAATAGTAACAGTAGCAGTGGTAGTAATAATAATAGTAGTAGTAGTAGTAGTAGCAGCAGCTGCAGTAATAATAACAGTAGTAGTGGCAGTAATAATAGTAGTAGCAGCAACAGTAGCAGCAGCAGCAGTAATAGTAATAGTAGTAGTGGTAGTAATAATAATAGTAGTAGTAGTAGTAGCAGCAGCAGCTGCAGTAATAATATCAGTAGTAGTGGCAGTAATAATAGTAGTAGCAGCAATAGTAGCAGCAGCAGCAGTAATAGTAACAGTAGTAGTGGTAGTAATAATAATAGTAGTGCAGCAATAGTAGCAGCAGCAGTAGTAGTAATAGTACTCTCAGGAGCAGCCGTGATGACGGTGGCAATGGTAGTAGTATCAGTAGTCATAGTAGTGGTCTGAGCCAGAATCCTCATTGATCTTGGGGGAGCCTGAAGCTCAGGGAGAAGGGACTTGCCTGGTCCTCTCTGCAAGGCTTCTAGGTGCCTGGTCTGTTATTCAAGCTCATGACGTCCATGACGGCTCTAGGAGGGCTCTGTGAGGAATCCATAGAGGAAACGGCCCCTGCCTGCCCTGGAGGGACTTCTGTTCTGTTGGAAGAGCGCAGCAGGGACATGGTCAGCACACACAAGGAGGACATTGGCTTCTGCTCCTATCACTGGCCATTTCATTAACCCTTCCCTGGCTACTGAGCCAACTGGAATTAAGATTATTAAATGCCTACACTCTTCTCAGGGCTATCTTATTTGATCCTCACACCTTGAGGAAGGTGCTGTTATACTCATTTTACAGAGAAAGTAGGTGAATTTAGCTTGGTCTTTTTTTTTTTTTTTTTTTTTTTTTTTTTTTTTGCTGTGGCAAAAAGTTGGAAATTGAGGGGATTCCCATCATTGGGGAATGGCTGAACAAATTGTGGTGCACGATTGTAATGGAATACTATTGTGCTATAACAAGTTACCAGCAAGCAGATTAAAAAAAACTGGAAAGACTTACATGAACCGATGCAAGGTGAAATGAGCAGTACAGAAGAACATTGTACACATTAACAGAAATATTTTGTGACCATCAACTGTGAATGACTTAGCTCTTCCAAGCAATGCAATGATTCAAGCCAATTCCAAAGGACTTAAAATGAAAACTGTTCTCTACCTCCAGAGAGAAAGCATCTCAGTGCAGATTGAAGCAGATTTTTTCTTTACTTTCTTTCTTTTTCTTTTTTTGTCTATGTTTTCTTTCACAACATGACTAATCTGGAAATGTTTTGCATGACTGCACATGTAGAACTACACCAAATTGCCTTCTCAATGAGATGAGAAAAGAGGGAGGGGGGAATTTGGAGCTCAAAAATTTTAGAAATGAATGTTAAAATTGTTTTTCCATGTAATAAGGGAACATAAAATATTAAATTATAATTTTTAAAAAAGAGAAAAAAAAAAGATTGACCTCAGCCACCCTCTTGCGTGGGAAGCCTTTGCTGACTCTCCAAAGTGCCTTCACTTCCACTAGAACACTGTTAGGATTCTTACAAGGTACTTATGCATTTATGCACTTAGTTCACACCTTTAAAGGAGTTCGCTCATTGGTTCCCACATTAGGTTTCACACCTTTAGAGAGCCTATAAAAGGACAAGTCCATTGGGGGAAGATTCAGAGTCAAGGGATTCAGAGCCAGGATTTCAGTGGGGAGATTGGCAAGTCCAGGAGATTCACAAGTCTAAAGGAAAAGCCTGCTCATGACTTCCAGGAGATTCAGATCTAGGATTGACTTCCAGGAGATTCACAAGGCAGAAACCCACAAGCCCACACTCTTGGAGATTCAGAGCCAAGATTCATTCCCCCTTCAACCTTCATGCTGGCTGGAGACCCTGGGACAAGAGCTCTCGGGGACCAAAGAGAGAGAGAGGCCTCTAAGAAAGCTAACCGGCCCATGCATGTTTGTACATGCGTGTACGTGTGTGTGCACAGACATCTGTCTGTTGTGTCCCTGTTGGCGCATTCTTATGATCAGTGGGTTTTCCCCTTTTCCCCTTGTCTCACCTGTGCTTCGTCTGGTGTCTGTCCCTCGAAGAGTGCTGAACAGATGCTGTGGATTGATCCTTCCTTATGCGATGCCCGGAGGTGGTTCAGCGATTTACTTGCCTCGGGTCCCACAGACAGGCTATGCCAGAGAACAGTCAGACTAAGGTCCTCGTGCCTTTGAGGGCAGCTCTATTTCTGTATTTTAGCCATGATCTTGCTTTGAGGCCTTTGAAATGGGGTCCTGGGGAGAGGCCCACAGACTGAGAATCTGGTGATCTCCTTTTCTGGGGAAGAAATGGGAACCGATCTGTGAGGCTGAGACATGGCTGTGGAGCCCTGCCCTCCAAAGGCAGCTCAGAGCTAACAGACGAGGAGATCAGCGGGACCTGGAGGGCAGGAGGAGGGAGGCAGCCACCAGGTGGCGATGGAGAGCTGAGCTTGCTGGCACCCTCTCCGCCGGGATGAGGGTCAGAGCGTGCTCCAGAACAGAGCTCCCCCTTGGCAGGCCCTCGAGGGGCTTTTTACCATTCAGTTCAGCAAATGACCATGACTGAGGAAAAAGGGGAAGCAAGGAAATATCCTGGAGCGATCATCATTCCATTAATTTTATTTTAAACGAGGGTATCTGGGTTACCCCAGGCTTGCGAGGTTTGTCTTGTTATTCAGCCGTCCCCCTCTCTGTGGCCCCATTTAGGGCGGGCAGATCATGGCAGAGATCCTGGAGTGGTTGGCCACTTTGTTCTCCAGCTCATGTTGCAGATGAGGAAACTGAGGCAAACTGGGTGACGCCTGCCCGGGGTCCTACAGCTGATAAATAAGTGTCCGAGAGCAGGGCTCTATCTGCCGTACCCCTAATTACTCCATAAGAACAGCCAGGAACTGGCCAAACTCTGGGGATCCTACCAGAGGAAGCCTGACCGTCTTACAACCTAATGGACCCACTGTGCCCCCAGATCCTCCCGGCTCTTAACTCTTAAGTGTTTTTAGCCTTCCTCTCCTACCCAGATTGCCTTTCTTCCTCTTTCTCCTGCTGGGCTTCCACAAGCCCCTCCCAAGATTAAGGGCAGCCATACCTTTGGCAGTTTGTCCCCCCCCCTCCAGTGAAGCTCCTCAAAACTTTAGGAACTCTGGGAAAAAAGACTGCTGGCCAGCTGTTCCCCCTGAGGACATTCTGGAGGGGTTCTTGACTCAGGCATGAATTGGACTGAAGTGAGAAGCAAGTCCTCAGTCCCACTTTCTCCTCTAGAATCAAAGTCCAGGGAGTGACAGGACAAATGTCGGATGGCTGCTGATGGCCCCGGATGGCCCCCGGCACCCTGGATGTCTGGCTAAGCTCTAAGCGCTCTGCAGCCCCTGCTTCAGACACCTTTATGGCTATTGGAACACCTTGTTCTCAGCTGCCCATTCCACCAGGGAAGTCCCCCCCCCACCCCCGCCTCGGCCCCTCCATTACCTTGAGCCAGTCCGGCCTGTCCACAGAGATGGGCACCAGGGCATGGCCACCACGCAGGCTCCAGGGCCCTGGAGCCACAGGTGACAGGAGACAGAGAGAGCTCCTGAAAAGGGCTCCCCTCCCACCAGCCCACCCCACACTCCAGCCCAGATGTCCCCTGGCCTCTTCCCCGGCCACTGGGCTGAGATCAAAGGGCGGACTCTAGGAGCATCGGGTCCATCCACACTGCAGGCTGAGGAGCCCCTTGCCGGGGGCAGGTGTGCTTGAACAAGCCCCCATCTGTTTGGGAGGAGCGCCGGGCTTTAGGGGCCACAGGAAACAGCCTGGGACTGATCAGTAGATTTAGAGTCGCCTCTGGCTTCTCATCCGGCCAGTGAGGACTCATGCAGTCAGGCCCCAGTCTGGTGGCAGCCCCTGGAGGTTCAGGAGGCCCAGCCTCTAGATGAGCTCCCTGAGATTCTCAGGTTCCTCGTCCGTGTCTGAAGGTGATCTCTAAGGATGGATGCTCTTCTTCAAGGTCAAGGCCATTCGAGCTCACTTGCTGGGCTCCTGCAGCATGTAGGGCTCAGGCTGGGGGACCTCTGCTGGGGGTGGAGGGCAGCCTGGCCCGGAGCCTCTCAGGCCAAGCTCAGGAGGAGAAGGGATGAAGTCTCCCTGTTCCTCTGAGAGCCCAGGGGACGCAGGGAAAACAAGCTGTCTCATTGTGCCCTTTCTCGGCAACCACGAGCCCATTGGCTGTTTGGTTCTTGCAATGGCCTTGTTCCCGGGGAGGACTTCTCCTGAGCAGCTTATTTACACAGCGGGGTGATTGACGGCGTTTATTTTTCCTTGGTTTCCACCCTCATTCTGAAGTGAAACGTGAACCGGGGTGAATTCTTCACGTCCCTCCTCCCCTTCGCACCCAGGGCCTGGTTTGGAGGGATTCCCATTTCCTTGTCCCAACTGCACAGGGAAAGCCGTGTCCACACTGGACAGCTGGCAGGTCAGAGAGACCCATCCTGGGGGTACATGGAGAGAGTTCAGTCCCAGAAGGAGGGGATCAGAGAAGGAAAGACACTGGCTCCCAGACACACAGCTGTACAAAGCAAGGCTGGGCTTGGAGACCGGCTTTTCTGACATCCCTTCTGGGGCTGGGATTGATAATGGGATCACTGGTTCTAGAGAAAACTATTATAAATCCACGCCCTCCTGCCACTGTGGCCCAGAGAGCCAGGGCTTTGCCTCCAGCCCCGGCCTTCTAGCCCAACTGCACGACTCCAGCCTCCCCTCCCCACCTCTCTGCTGCCTCCGGCTTCCTTCCCTCAAAAGGCATTCCACGTCCACATCCCAGGGGTGGAGACCCAATTCCAGTCGGTGAACATTTATTAAGGGGTTTCCAGGCAAACCTGGCTTGGTGGATCAGGCCTGAGTTCTGTCGTCTGTCCCCTTCAATGTGCTGCTCTAGGGGCGACATTCTGGGCTCAGGAGTGAAGCCGGGTCCTTGGGCCCAGCTGAGGGCCAAAGGCTCCACCCTTGGCTCAGCTCCTTCCCATCCAATGCTGCTCCCGTCCATCACTGCAAATGGCAGCTGGCGAGTTCAGGGATCCAAGCAAAATGGCAAAAGGAGCCATTCTGTAGGTTGGGCTGGCTAGCAAATGTGCCTCTGAGCTGGAGCAAGGTGAGGGCCTGGGCTCTCCCTGAGCAGCTCCAGGACGAGGGCAGGAGGTGAAGGGGGCACAAGGCGCCCTCCCCCATGTTGGGACCCCCTTCCTCCACGTGGGTCTTTGCTGAGGAGAATCTGGCCTCTCTCAGGAAAATCTGTGGGTACAGACCCCGAAGGTCCTTGGGGCCGGGCCCCAGCTTGGCGTTGTCTCCGGCACGTGGACCCCCCTGTCCCGGCTCTCCTCTGGGGCAGTCTGTTCTTGCTCTTTTTGGGGCGTTCTTAGCAAACATTTCATTGCCTCCTTCTGACTGGCAACTCCGTACTGGACACCATCAAAAGGATCTGTCTTGTTCTGCTCTAAAGGGCCACGGATGTGAGTCCTGTCAGCCCCGGAGCCCCGGCTACCATTGCCTGGAGCCTCTCTGCAGGCTTCGTGCGTCGTTCTCCTGGTCCTAGGCACCTCGCCCTCCATCAGTGCACGCAGTCTCCTCGGCCTCCCCAATCTCCCCTTCTCGCTATTCTAATGCCGGACTAACTGTTGCACGGAATTCGTAAAACATCATTTGTTCGGGCATTGATGAAGGTTGCTGGGAAAGGGCCGGCTTACCTCGCTCAGAGATCGCTGCTCTGGCCGGGTTTCACATATATGGCTCCTTGGACTGTTTCTGTGATCTCGTAAGGCGTAATAATGGACTTGCTGAATCAAGTCAATTCAACAATTTATCATTCATTATTCATTTAAATTTATTTATTAATTTTAGTAATACCAAGTGTGCCACTGTATTCTGCGGACACAAAGAAAGGCAATACCCTGTCCCTGTTGTTAGGAAGCTCATCCCCATAGGGAGCTAACAGGCATGCATAAAGGAGATTAAGAGAGGGTAAACTGGAGACATTCTCATAGGAAAGGCGCTGAGGTCAAGGAGCAAGGGAAAAGGCTTTTTGGTTTTAGCTGGGACTTGGGAAAGCCACGGGGCAGAGACGCAGGGCACTGACGAGTGGGGGAGAGCCCGTGGAATGCTCATAGAGGATCAGTGTGAGAGCAGCCAGGGTCCCTGCATTGTAGAGGGGGGGAGGGTATGAGAAAACTGGAGAGGAAGGAAGAAGTCAAGTCAGGGAGGACCTTAAAAACTAAGCAGAGCATTTAATATTTCATCCTGGGAGTGATAGGGAGCCACTGTGGTTCGGTGAACGGCAGTGATCGGTCACTTTGATGGCCAAGTGGAAGATAGACTGAGTAGGGAGCAGGGAGAGACTGAGGCAGGCAGACCCTCCTTCCCATCCCAGCAGCAGCTGCTGTAGCCCAGGTGTGAGGGGATGAGGGTCTGCATGGGGGGGGGGGAACGGAGGGCAGAGGAAAGAAAGGGAATGCATGAGAAATAGTTAAAGGTAGAAGCAACAGGCAGAGTGCCATGTTGGGGGGGGAGGGGGAGAGAGAGAAGAGCCCAGGATGACTCAAGGTTGGGAGCTGAAGGTACTGGGGTGTGTGTATGCATGTGAGGTGTGTGTGTGTGTGTGTGTGTGTGTGTGTGTGAAGTAGAAGAGAGACAGAGAGAAAAAGGCAGAGACAGAGGGAGAAGTAGGAGAGGGAGAGGGGGAGAGAAAGAGAGAAAAGAAGGCAGGAGGGAGCAGAGTGCCCCGAGGCTGTCTCCTTGGCCCTGGTCCCCAGCAATGTTCTCCCTCCTGCTTCCTTTTTAGCCAAAGCGTTTCGGATTGGATTTGCTGGTCAGCAGAAGGGCCCTCACGAGCAGTCGTTGTCCCTCTGCCCCCGGTCTGGGATGGCCACTGCCCCATTTTAAGCCTCGGCCCAGAAGCTCGAGCCCTGTTCTCAGAAACTGTTTTCTAAGCATCTCCCCATCAGCTTTTCTTTCCTCTGTCCTTTGCCTTACATGGGCAGCAGCAGAGGCCTTTGGCCCCTGGTCTCCAGTCGGCCCCCTTGGTCCTGATTCCTGGGGGTCTTTTGGAAGCAGATTGGTATTCCCACGATTCACCAGAAGTGATTAGTAATAACCAGTGCCTGGCACATAGTAGGAGCTTAATGGACTCTTGTTCTCTCTGTTTGGGGGAGTTTGGGGAGGTTTTCGGTTATGTTCTAGGGCAGTTAGGTGGTACAGTGGATAGAAGGGCAATTCTGGAGTCAGGAAGCTTTAAGTTCAAATCTAATCTCAAATGTTTATTAGCTTTTTAGCTCTTTCGGCCTCAGTTTCTTCATTTGCAAAGTGGGGATAATAGCATCACTTACCTTAGGATTGTTAGGAAGATCAAATGAGAGAATATTTATAAAGAGCTTGGTACACAGTCTGGCACCATATAGATGCTAGCTGTTATTACTATTGTTATTATGATTATTATTTTATTGAACAGCTTGTATTTATAGCTTTGTGGAGCTCTCCAGAGTTATTTTGAGGCCATCAGACAGCAGCCATCATCCTTCTCTCCTTCTTGGTTGGTCTGTTACAAAAAAGCTCCTCTGATTGTACCCCCTCATTGCTTAGAAGACAGATGGCTGCTTCCTCAGGGCACTGAGGTCTCCCACCTCAGAAACTGCCTTCATTTTGTTTCTTACAAGGAGTCAGTGGTTGCTCCTCTTCCCTTCCTTCCCTGGGGGGCATTCTTCCACCTCCTGAGTTTTCAGAGCTGGGTGGGATTTCTCTAGGACTCTCGAGAGCCTCATTCCCTTCACTTTTTATACTGAAGGCATCCTTTGGGGGTCTCCAAGAAGTGCTTTGTGGTTCCTTGGTCCTGGAGCTCTTCCTCTCCTCTCTGGTGGGGGGAAAGACCAGCATTTGGGGTAGGAGCGGCCAGCCACTTCCCACTTTGTCTACCAAGATTTGTACTGGCAAGATGTCCCCCCGACTTTGGGGCCCTTTGTCCCCTCCCTTTACAGGTTTGCACCTCTGATTCCCATGGCAACCACAAATATCTCCCTTTCCTTTTTCTTATTCAATTCTTGCCTGTTCATACCACTTGCATTTATCTGCCTTTTATACTGACTTCACTGGACCTCATTTTCCTCAATTTTCTGCCTCGATATTTTTCCTTCTTCACCTGGGATCAATCTTCCACTTTTCCAAGATACCTGAAGGACCCACCCCATCCCAGGGACTGTTGGGAGGCCTTAATGAGCTAAAGTCAATCAAGCATTTTGCAAACTTACTTCCATGTAATCAACGGCTATTTCTATTGCATTCTCATGAAAAAATGACAGAGCTTTCTCCCAAGTCTGACTTGGATACCTCCGGTAGTGTGAGGTGACCCTGGGTTCGGAGGTAATTACAGTCCTACCATGTTGGGGGAGCTTCTTGTATGGCCCCAGTAGCCATGGTTTCTACTTTCTAAAACCCAGTCTTTGTAAGAATATGGATTCTTGGCTATAAATATAATATATTATTATATATAAAATATAATTATTTATAATAAATATAAAAAAAGCTACTTGGCAATAAATAAAGAGAAATGTGCAAAGAACTTCAGTCCTATGTACCCCTTTTGCTCATTGGTGTGGGAAAGGGGGCGGAAAGGTCAAAGACCCTCGCAGCTAGCAGACCACATCTCAACATTAACTCAGCTGATGGAACGCTCAATGTGAGATTCTTGTCCAGGGACCAACGGGTGAATATCCTAATGGAAAAACTGAATCATATCATTCTTGACATTAACACTATAAACAAAATCAGAAGACAAAAGAAATTTGTAGCTAAATGGAAGGATGGCTCACAGGTTCTACTTGGAGAGGAACATGAAGGAGTTGGCGGAGCTGGCTTTATCTCGCGTCCAAAGGCAACAAGAAACATCATTTCATGGGACGCGTGGTCATCTCGTATTGCAATGTTCATGATAAATATTTGCAGAAAGACCACCATGAAAATCACTGCAGCTCGTGCACCAACATCTGTTACCGAGGACAGAGAGGGAGAGAAATTCAACTAAGAGCTCAGGGAGACTCCCCCAAATTAAGCCAGCTTATGCTTTTGTGTTCTGTTCAGCCACTTTAGGGAAATGGGGCAGAGGGACAGATGGCAGAAAAGCTGGAAGCGTTTCAGGAGGAAGGATTTGGAGAGAGCCAAGACTGGTGGACTGCAAGGAGCCCTTTATGCCCACACGTCATCAATATTACCTTCAAAAAGAGGAAATTGGCAAAAAATTAAACTGATTATTATTTTACAGGCATTATTGATAAGAGAGTCATTCCAGAATTGACTCAGCCTGGTCAATCAACAAGTCAGTAAGCACTTATTAAGCACCTACTGTGTTCTAGGTACTGCATCGAGAATACAGAGAAAAGGCAAATATCCAAAAGAGAGTAAAATGAAGCTGAATTTTGAAGGAAAGGTACTGGGTTTGGAGTTAAGGGGCTGGCTAAATAAGTTAATAACGTGCAATTTGATTAGATGAAGTCCCTTCCAGTGCTCCCTCTGTGAAACTCTAGAAATGAGAAGAAGCCCTGGTGCCCAAGGAAAAGGGGCCGGCTTCTCGCGGGATTTCTCTGCCTCTTTGTTCCAAGGCAGGATTCCCGGGGATGGTGGCCGGAATGATGGTGACAGGAACAAGGGGCTTCATTAGAACTTGACATTGAAGGACAACGGCCTGTCCAAATGAGTTCTTCACACCAAACAGTGGGGAATGTGGAGGGAAGCAGTCAGCCTCCACTCTGGCAGTGTAGCCTCTGGAGTCATTGTTCACAAAGGGCACCGAGGAGGACTACTCAGCAAACACTCCGGCGAGAGGCCACGGGTAGCACTAGAATATAACACATGCATTTATGAGACACCACTGAGCTCTGGGCCAGGCACTGGAGGGTAACCCCATCTCCCCTCTCCCCTCCCCACCATGAAGCCAGAAGCTTTACCTTCAAGGCAAAGGGAAAGTCTGTTTTCCTTTCTTTGTTTTAAATATTTAGTCTTTATAAGCCACTTGTTACACAGTGTTATACATTGGCTTTTATGAGTGAGGGCGTGCTTATTGCAAATAAGAAGGCAATTTAAGGGAGAGTCCCTGAAGAAGAGGGAGAACTCTATTTCAACACTGAGCTGTTTTGTGTTTTGCCAAAGCATTGTCTTTGGTGGGGGCTCAGAGCGCTCTCTCTCTCTCTTCAATACAGCTCTAGTTTTTCTATATATACATATAAATTTTGAGATAATAATAATAATTAACACATGTGGCTTTTACCAGGTGCCAGACACTGTGCTGAGCTCTTCATAAGAATTCTCTCTCACATCTATTATGTTATTATGGGGCTATTATGAGCCCCATTTTTCAGATGGGAAAGCTGAGGCAAACAGAAGAGTCTAGCCCAGGGTCAGAGAGCTAGTAAATGTGTGAAGATAAATTTGAACTCACATCTTTGGAACTCCAGGCTTGGTGTTCTACCCACTGTGCCATCGAGATATTGGTGTAGCATAGGGAGTGGTATGGGATGGTGAGCAGAGTTACCGTTCATCTTACTATCATTTCATTCCCTACATAATTTTCCCAGTATAAATACTTCCCCTCTGCTCAGGGAAGTTATATGTGCTAGGCTTTGTGAGAAGTGCTGGGGATACAGAAAGAGGCAAAATATAGTCCTTGCCCTCAAGGAGCTTACAGCCTAATGAGGGAGATAACATGAAAATGAAAATAGACAAAGCAGACAGTGTTCTGTATAAATAGAAAATAATTCACAGAGACAAGGCATTAGAATAGAAGAATTGAGAAGCTTCCCTACAGAAGGTGGGATTTTAGCTGAGACTTGAAGGAAGCCAAGAAGGTCAGATGGGAGGAGGGAGAGCATTTCAGACATGGGGACAGGCAGAGGAAATTTCACAATCAAGAGTTGAAGGGTCATGTTCATGTAACAGCCAGGAGGATGAGATCACTGAGTCCAGGGTGTCTCTCAGGGTAAGGTATAAAGAGACTGGAAAGGTGGGAGCGGGATAGATATTAAAGGGCTTTGAATGGCAAACAGAGGAGGTTGCATGTGATTCTGGAGATGATAGAGAGCCATGGGGTTTATTGGATAGGGGGGGTCACATGGTTAGATCTGCCATTAAGGAAGATTACTTTAGTTCCTGAATGGAGGATGGATTGGAATGGGGAGAGACTGGAGGCAGGAAGATTCCTCCACAGTTACTGCAATATTTCAGGCATGAGGTGATAAGGGCCTGCACTAAGGTGAGAGTAGTGTCAGAGGAGAGAGGGGGCCATATTGGAGAGGCTGCAGAGGGGAAATCAACAGAGATGCTACGGAGGGGAAATCAGCAAGGATGCTGCAGGGGGGAAATCCACAAGGATGCTGCAGGGGGGAAATCCACAAGGATGCTGCAGGGGGGAAATCCACAAGAATGCTGCAGGGGGGAAATCCACAAGGATACTGCAGGGGGGAAATCAACAATAGATGTTACAAAGAGGAAATCAATCAGAGATGTAAAAGCGAAATCTACCAGAGATGTAGCAGAGGGGAGAGGTGCAATTGACAGTCCTTAGCACTATGTTGGGTATGGAAGGGATGAGGATTGAGAAGTACAGGATGACTCCTAGGTTGAAAGCCCAAGGTACTGGAGAATGGGGATGCCCTCTACAGAAATAGGGAAGGTGGGGAGGGGAGGGGGGGAAAAGATAATGAGTCAGAAACAAAGATCCATCTTTTGGATGCCACGTCTCTTTCTATGGCTAAGAGACATTTTGGAATACGAGTCTCTGAGGAACTCTGAGAAATTCGTGCTTCGGCCTTTCATCAATTTGGGGCTTAGAGGGAGAACCAGATGAGAGGAAATCAGTTGAAAAAGGTACAAGTGGAAATAAGGTGAGCTGTGGAGGCCAGGGGTGGAGGCTGACGGCGGGACTGCAGAAATACCTGGTCCCCTTGGGAGGTGCCAAGGAAGAGAGAAAGGCCTCGGGCATGACTTGTAGCAAAGCTGTGGGAGAGTCTCATGGAATGATGCGTTGCCTGCATCAGCAGGGATGGTTAAGGATCTGTGCCCCTGGAGAGGACGCTTCCATATCTGAGTGTACAGACCCAGGAGGGTATTTTCGAAGCTATTTTTATACCTATTTGATGAATATAATCATCTGATCAATCAACTAGCATTTATTAAATCCTCATTGTGCCAAGCACAGAAGAAATACCTAGTGTTTGGTACGGAGCACAGATATGTGGAGTAGCAAGAAAAATCCTCTTGAGCACTCTGGTCTCGAAGGGAGGCTGGCAGGGAGGGAAGGCACCCACAGCTAGTCTTGCATTTTAGCTATATCAGTTTGGCAAGTGCCCCCAGAGACTGCAGAGGGGAAGACTGACTACAGGAAACGTCAACGGTCTAGACCCGTGTTATCAAGATCCCTGAGGGCCAAACCACAATTTACCCTTCTCTGTGTTGCACCGAATTTTTCTTCCTTTGATGAAACGTTCCCCAATTCTACACTCAGGTTTCCCTCTTCGGGAGTTGTCCACGTGTGATCTAGGTGATGTACTTAGAAACTAAGAAACGCTGAGCTGTGGAGGGGAGAGGGCCTGAGGTAGAAAGGGGAGACAGAGCCATCTGAGGTCGCAGTCCTCGGTGACTAAGAGAGCCTTGACTGGAGTAGAGGTGGAGAGGATGCTGTGTCCTGGGGGACACTTGGCACTGCTCTGGATGTGGTGAGCTGAAGATGCCTTCGGGACACCCACGGCTGGAGCTACGGAGAGAGACTGGGGCTGGAGGGATCTGGGAGGCATTTGTACACAGACTCTAGTTGAACCTGGGAAAGCTAAGAGGGAGGAAGAGAAGGCCCAAAACACAGGGTTGTGATTGGGATCCTTAAATCTTTGCAAAAAAGTTGGAGAAGACTTGGTCCAATGGGCAAGGACAGCCGAACGGTGAGTTATGGCGCTGGAGCTCAGGACACGGACTGAGGAGGCAAGGGCTTGGAGATGATTATTGGACTCACTGAGAAGGAGGGTCTAAGGGGAGAGAGGGTCCAATGAAGTCTGGAACAGGAGAGGGTGGATGGGCTGTGCCAGAGGCGTAGACGGCTCAAGGAGGATGAGGGCCCTAAACAGGCCACTGGCTTTAAGAGATCTGGTCACCTCTGAGGGACAGGTTTCAGTTGCCTTGGAAACCAGATTCTGAGGGTTCAAGAAGCCAGTGGGAACAGAGAAGGTGCAGATGATCCGGACAGACAGTGGGGTATTTTCCCCCTGGGAGTTTGTCTGTAAAGGAGAGAGAGAGCACAATAGAGGGCGAGAAGAGTAGGGTCATGTGAAGTTTCCTAAGCCTGGGGCTGGGAAGGGGGAGACCTGGGCAGCAGGGAAGGAACCAGTGGATTCGGCAAGGCTGAAACGGAGGGAGCGAGGGGATGATCAAAGGGGCAGGCTCCAGGAGGAGACAGGAAGGAATGGGATCAAGGGCCCAAAGAGAGGGGCTGGTGTTGACAACGAAGGCTGGAGCGAGGGAGGAAGGCATGGGGAATATTTGATGATAATAATTCAGATTTATGTGACACTTTAAAGCTCTTTCCTTACAACTTAAACAATAAGCATTTAAAAAGAATGATTTAGACCCTGACTGGCTCATTTATATACGGCTTCTCCAGAGACTGGGACATTCCCATGGGCTGTCTGAAGAGAGGCCCCATCTTCCCTTTGCTCCCAAAGTGGACCTGACTGTGGCCTGGAAGGTGGGGCAGGGGAGGGGGCCCACCGAGGGGCTTGGACAAGAGACTGTGGATGGGGTTTCCTCTTTGATCTCGGGACGAGCTTTCCTCTGGCCCATTGGACCTCAGCCATCCTCTCCTTGAGGAGAGCACAAATGTTATTTGGTGTGAAACAGAAGGTTTTTTCTTTTCTCCCTTTTGTTTCAGCAGCCTCCCTCCCTGACAATGCCTGTATAATTGAAAGATAGCCAGTGGATAAAAGAAAGACTTTTTCTTTTCTGGCAGCCCAGTCACGAGTTCAAAGACAGCCTATACCCAGAGTCCCTGACGACATAATGGCCGACATCCTTGCCTGAGTGTTGAGCAGATGACTGACAGAGGGACATGGTAAGTCCAAGACAGCTGGGAAAGATTTGACTTCACAAATATACAGCTGGATTTGCCCTCTCGAGTCCAGCAGTGTATCCTAGCTTGTTAGCGTGAGGAAACCGAAGCAGGGACCTAGGAAGACAGGCAGAGTACCCAGTCCCCACCATGTGACAGAGGAGGAAACTGAGACCCAAAGGGAGTAGGCAGAGTACCCAGTCCCCACCATGTGACAGAGGAGGAAACTGAGTCCCAAAGGGAGTCCTCTTACAGGCAGAGTACCCAGTCCCCACCATGTGACAGAGGAGGGAAACTGAGACTCAAAGGGAGTAGGCAGAGTACCCAGTCCCCACCATGTGACAGAGGAGGAAACTGAGACCCAAAGGGAGTCCTCTTACAGGCAGAGTACCCAGTCCCCACCATGTGACAGAGGAGGAAACTGAGACCCAAAGGGAGTCCTCTTACAGGCAGAGTACCCAGTCCCCACCATGTGACAGAGGAGGAAACTGAGTCCCAAAGGGAGTCCTCTTACAGGCAGAGTACCCAGTCCCCACCATGTGACAGAGGAGGAAACTGAGACCCCAAAGGAGTCCTCCGACTCCAAAGTCAGGGCTCCACCCAGTGTGCCACGTGATCTCAAGTGATAGCACGGCCACCATCTCCAGAGATCTGAAGGCAGTTTTGGGGACAGTGGGATTAGTGTTCCTTCTTACTGCTGAGGGCTAAACTGGACCAGTGGGGAAAGGGCAGAGTGCGGGGAGGCAGGTTCTAACTTGAAATAAAGAAAATATTCTTAATTTTAAAAAATGGAGTGGGATCTTTCCTGAAGGAGTGTGTTCCTCATCACTAGAAGTGTTCAGCCACTTGGCTGCCACTTCAGAGGAGATAATACCTGTAAAGTGCTGAGCACAGTAGGCCCAGCACACAGTAGGCACTTATTGAATGCTTCTCCTCTACCCTTCACTTTCACAAGGCTGAGGCCTGTCCAAGCACCCCTCAAGACCTTTTAGCACTGAGTCAAGGTCATTCTCCCCAAGTAGCCATGAAAGCAGAAATGGCAACTGGAAAGGCTCAAATGAAAGAATTTCTTTTAATTAAATGAGCATTTGCTAAGCACCTTCTGTGTCCAGGAACTCATGGCAGATTCAAGGGATCCATACTCAAAAATAAGAATCTCTGTCCTCAAGAGACTTACATTCTATGGGAACACATCACACACACACACAAACACACACAAACACACTGGAGGGAGGTTAAACAATCTGCCCAGGGGCTATTATTAGTATTTAAATCAGGCTGAGGATTGTTCCGGGTTAGCCTAGAAGCAGCCTAGAGCCCATAAAGATTAGTGAGAAACAATTGAGCAGCTCTGCCTTTCTCCATTATCTGTTTGACCTCTAGTAGAAGAGCTGCTCCTGCTTTGGTCTTCCTCTTTCTCCCAGAACACCTTTTGTTGTCATTAGATTTCCTTCCCAACCTCAGCTTCCTCTGAGTTTTAACATCCCCACATAATTCTTACAGGATCAGATTGCACTCCTAAAGTCATCTTCTTTTCCATTTCTTTGCTTGCTTCTATCATCTATAATTAACTTTTCAAAATTTTAGTTAGGTGACTAATATGAAAATGTTTTCAAATGATTATACATGTATAACTTATACCAGATTGCTGGCTGTCTTGGGCAGTAAGGGAGGGAGAAAAAAGAATGTGGAATTCAAAATCTTATAAAAATGAATGTTGAAAACTATCTTTATATGCCATTGAAAAAATAAAATAGTACTGAAATTTAAAAAAAAAAAAAAAAAAAAAAAAAAGGTTAGTTGGAGAGTTCCCTGTGCATCCACATCAATCTCTTTGGACAACTCCTTTTTCCTCTTTGGAAAAGTTTTGTGTGTGTGTGTCCTGAATTTCTGAGCCTCTTCCATTCCTCCTAGGCTATCTTTCTTCCCCCCAACCCCTTCACAGACTTTTAGCCCATTGGCTCTTCTCTTGAAACCCTTACAATTTGCTCCCCCAATCTCTAGGGCCCCTGGAAGATTTTCATAAACTCTAGGAGACAGAGGTAGGTCACTTATCCCACAAAGCTGCAAAGACAACTGATTTCTACTTGTCAGTGAGGATGAAGATGCCCTTTGTGGGCTTTAAAAGGTGGAGCAGTACTACAGGTTACAATTCATGGGGTGCTTTTATGTCTCATTTCATTGGATCCTTCACTTCCCCCTCCCAATGGCGTCAACTCATGATTCAATTTCCTTCTCACCCAGAAACATTCTCCTTTCTCCCACTGGTGAGTTCCATCCTGAGGGGCCTCCACTTGGGGCAGGGCTGTCTATTCTTGTTTCCCCTCCTTGTGACCCCCAGTTCTCCCAAAAGCGGCATCCCATCTTCTCTGCTTGCTCAGCTATCTCCTCATCAGAATGGAAGCTCCTTGAGGGCAGGGGCAGTCTTTCTTTTGGCTTAAGTTTGTCTCCTCGGTGCTTAGCACAGTGCCTGGCTTACAGGCTGAATCAGTCTTTCTTGCCTGCCTGGACAGCCTTGGGAAGTCAGCACCACGGGCATCCCCACTTTACTTTTGATACTTAAGTGACTTGCCCAGGGCCACCCACCTCATGAGCCGCTGGGGCTGGATTCTAGCTCAGGCCTTGCCGACTCCAAGTCTGGCACCTGCCTGCTCAGCTGCTTCCCAGCTGCCAAAAATGATCTCTAATGGGCAGTCAAGGGGTTGATAGCTGCTCTACTTGTGGTAGAATTTATTCCAACAACTGGGGAAGAATATGGGATTGCCGTGCAGTGGTGAGGGCCCCATGCTGAGGTGTTTGCGGCACCCTGAGAGACGAGGCAGGTGGTGGGGGCTGGGGGAGGCACGGTTGGGTCACAGGCAGTGGATGATTGAACTGTTTGGACACAAGATCAAGGCTATGAAATGACGGAAAGTCAAGGGGAACAGGGGGATGGGGGACTGGCTGAATAGGAAATTGTTTTTGTAGGGGTGAAGCAAGAGAAGAGACTGAAGGGCAGGAAGGCTAGAAGGAGCAGAGGAGCTCCCAGGAATAAGGAGTGGCGACCTCACTTCCCTCTGTCCTGGCCAGACCCCATCTGACCACTGAGGTCCATGGCTTAGGATCCTCGACAGTGTCTGAGAAGGGCAGCTAGGACCAAGAGGTGCGGAGTTAATGCCCTCAGAGGATCAAAGAAAGTGGGGATGCTTGTTGAGCCTTGTTCTTGTTCTGTTTGGCCTCCGAGAGCAGAGGCAGGAGCAGGGAGGAGACCCATGGAGGCCGGAGGTCAGCAGAGCCGTCCCAAGCATAGGGACTGTCCACTGTTGGGGGGGGAGCTGGTCCTTTCAGGCTCCAGGGACAGAGGACTCTGCTGGGACAGTGATGGCCCAGGGATTTGAGCCATGGTCTATCAGAGCTGAAAGAGGCTTTCGGCCTCCAGGCCGGCCCTGAGCCTCTGGAAAGAGGCTGGGGAGGGAGGAGCAGTCACCCCTCTTTCCACACTGACTTCCCTGACCTCGAGCCCAAACCTGCTTCTCTGAAGACTCCTCCATTTTTCCTGGTCCTGGTCTGGGGCCAAGCAGAGCCACCTGGGGCAGCTGTTTACCTACCTGAAGGCAGCCGTCCTGGGCCCCCCCCCCCAGAGTCTCTGGGCTGAACACCCCAGTTTTCCTGAGGAGGGATGCTCTCAGAACAAGCTTTCTCATTAAAGTCGTTATTAGACCCCAACACCCCCTGAGGTTCTTATTCCAGCATTATCCTAGCGCTCAACAGGGCCATGTACACAAATGAGATTTAATGAATGCTTGATGGGCCTCAGGATGTTGTATTGTTGTATCACATTACCCAGCAGGCCCTTCTCCCCTTCTCTTCCCTCCTTGCTCCCTCCTCCCCCAGCCCACCCTCAGGCCCACCTGGACCCCTATGACTGAGGAGACCCTCCCCCACCTTCTCCCTCCGATGGTTCCTTCAGTGATCCAAGTTCGGACCACCACTCTTCCCCTGGGGAAGGCGGATCTCTAGCTCTTGCCTTTGACCCCACTGCTGCCTTCAGATTTCCTCTAGGGCTTTCTCTAAGCCCTGCCCCCCTGTGCAATCTCCCTCCTCAGGACCCCCAGGTCTCTCCTTCTGCCTTACAGCCGACCTTCTTTGGGGGGTCATGTCCCCCCACGTTTTTTCAGATCAGAGGCTCTCTGACTTTTTCTGCTTGTGTGCTAGACGCCGAACAGCGCTCAGGAAATGCTTTTTAAAATGAGTCCATCGGCCATTGCCTGGTTTAAGTTCAGGACCCCGGCTCTGGGTTCTTTGGGGACCCCGCAGGCCCGAGCAGGGACGTGCCCCGTGCCCCCGCCGCCGGCCAGAGTCGCGCGTCACCGGGGTCAGCGTGCCCCGCAGCCTCGGCCGGCCGGCCCTGGGCTGGGTCACCCTTTGTGTCTCTCTGGGTTTCTGTTTGATGTCAGAGGCTCCTTGGGGAGCCGCCGGCTGCAGCTCCACACCGCTCGCTCTCAGACGTTGCCATGATAAAAACAGCCCCAAAGAAGACCAGCTGTACTTATAAATAAACAGCCCAGGCCTATTAATCTGCTGCAGGCTTTTATGGGGGGACGCATAAAATATCAAATAGAGGTTTCATGGAAAAATGTCCAAAATGCCGGAGCTGGTAACGATCTACAGTAGGGCCATAAACCAGGACGCGGTTCCCATCTCCTCTGGGTTTGAAGAGCCCGGCGGCGGGCTCACTCCCACACCTGAGAGGGAGGTTTCAGCAGGGCTTCGGCAGGGAGGAGGAAGGGGAGGAGGGCGGCCCATTCCCAAGTTCTGGCCTCGGGCTTCACGGCCAGCCGGGACATCTCTCACTGCCAGAGCTCAGCTCTTGGGGGTGAACCGCGGCCTCCCTTGTACTGGGGGGGGGGGGGTCGAGCTGCGCCTCCTTCCTGCGGTCAGGAGGTTCTTGGGGAGCCCTTGGGCCACAACAGGATGCATTGGTGGTCCGCGGTGCCCGCAGATGGGGGTCGCTGACAACTAGCTAGTATTGTTGTTGCAGAGGAGCAGCTTAGGGGAGGAGATGCGGTCCATCCCCCTCCGGCTTCCCAGAAGCCTTAGTTTCTCTTAGGAAATGGCCTGGCAGGGACAGCCAGGTGCGACTCCAGGATTTACCCTTGGGATGCCCACTGACCACTACTGCGCCCTTCTGGAGCAAGTCAGATCGGGGAAGCTGTGAGGGTTCCCTTGTGTCCGGACTCCGGCTCTCCCACTCAGGGCTGGCTGTCTGTTGGCAAAGGCTTTTGGGGGCAGATGGCTCCCCATTTTAGGGCCTGCCTGATGTCCATTAGCAGAGCCACCTATATTATAAATTTCTTTTCTGTTTTGCTGAGGCAATTGGGGTTAAGCGACTTGCCCAGGGTCACAAGCTGCTTCCCTGGATCGCCGGGAGGGAGGCGTGCACCCCTTGGACTTCAGGAGCTCATTCAGCCCCCCTCCCCCCAGGATCTCCTCCCAAAGCTCCAGTAATGGGGCCTCTCCATGCTCCCGGTAGGTGTCCATCTGGGAAGCAGGAGGGGCCGGAAAACCTGGGGAGAAATGGCACGTGCCTTGCTTTAGGGGGAGCAGCCCACAGCCCGGTTTTCGCAGGCCTTCACTCAGGCTTCAGCTGTTTAATAAGAAAAGGCCGGAGCCGGGACCCAGCAACAAATCCGGCCCCACCAGGCCACACTCGTTGCGGCCACATCAGGTGCCAACGACTTTGGACAAACTCTTCTTGAAGAAGTGCGCACCAGGGACTTCATCATGTCCTTTGTGGCCATCTCGAAGGCCAGGCATGAAGAGAGTGGGAGCTGAGGCCCCTGGGCTCCCGGCCTCCCCCCAGAAGGAGAGGTTAACAGGCTGGGGGCCACCCGAGCCCCTAGGTCCCGCTGGGGAGCTGTGCTGGTCTTAAGCTCAAGGAGCTGGGACACAAAGCCTTCCTGCCCTCAACCAGACTCGGAACCTTTCCTGGCCATGCTTACCCTCTCACAGCCCGACCTCAGACAGGGAGGATGTTAGTCCCTGTGTGGGGGATAGCGCTCTGTCTCTGGAGACACTGGGAGCCTGGGCGCTGGGATCACCCTGGGCCATCCTCCCCCACTGTGTGCTCTAGGGCTGACCCATCTCCTCCATCTCTCCCCCTGAGGGACCACCAGCAGCGCTCTGAGGCCGATCTGAGGAGGCCGGGCTAAGTTTTCTTCAAAGTTGCCTCTATCACTGGAATTCCACAAGAATTTTGAAAAGAAAAAAGATAGCCCCTCGTTGGGATGCTTGGGTTTCTGGTTTCCATGGAGATTTACTTAGTATGTCAATCACAAATCTGGTCCCTCCCAAGTAACAGGCCAGGCAGGGACTGGAAGTGAATAGCAAAGGATTTAATCAAGATGGAATAGCAAAGTGCCAGAAAAGTCAGGCTGCCCAGCCACCTTTAGCCGGCTTCCCGTCCCTCAAATTCACGAGCTCGTGGGGAAAGGTTGAGAGGAATGAGTAAACAGATGGATGTGAAAGCATTTATTGTGTAGACACAAGAGCACATGCCTGTCCTCGAGAAGCTCCTTCCTACAAGGAGGAGGGGAGCTCTGCTGTGGGCCCATAGAGAGGCTTTACAACCTTGGGGTGCACTAGCAAAGCAGGTGGTAATACACTGTCTTTTCTGCCCAGTAATAAAAACCATATCCATTCCAGTGTCAAAGCTGGCCTGAGAACTCGTCATCAACCACTTTTTTCGAAGGTTTTCACTCATTGTTGGGGCTGAGGCTCTTCAGGAAAGGGATGCTAATCTTGGGCCAGTGGGAACAGGAAGAAATGCTCACTTGTGGACAGGAAAAGTATTTGCTGTTATACTTAGAACTGATTTGCTTCAGAAACCATAGTGATGGGGGAAAGCTGAAACCAGTTAAATAAAAACATTTCTTTTCAGAAATAGAGATAAGTATAGATAAATGAGACACGGACACAGAGAGACAGAGAGAGGAGTGAGGGACAGAGACAGTTAGATATAGAGACAGAGACACACACAGAGGTGATTGTTGTTTGTCCTTCATTTTAAAGAAAATCAGTAACATCACAGGCGATGTCTTATCTTGAGCATGAAGTGGATTTAAGGGAGACAGAACTGTGCAAAATCTTCCTAAGCCATCAGAGTCCTGTGGCAAGACAAAAGTCAGGATGACTGGTGATGGCCCTGAATATAGTGTATGGTCAGGCATTTTCCATGCTTGACCAAGCTGTAAGTCCCCACGGTGCCTGCTTCAGAACAACTTGTTCTCATCCTCCCATTCTGCTGGAGTTTATTGTTGAAGCTGTCAGGTCTTATGTGATCCTGCCTGGAACTTCTCAGTTCTTAACGGCTTTTTCCCCTGGAACTTTATAATAATTGTACTTTAACGCAGGAGCTCTAGATTTTGCGTAGAATAATCCTGGGAGTTTCGCCCTTGGACTTCCTCTCAGGCTGTGACCAGTGGGTTCTTTTTACCCACCCTGTGTCCTCTGGTTCCAATAGATCTGAGAAGTTTTCATTTGTGATGTCTTGAAATGAAAGTCTAAATTTCTTTTTAATCATGGTTTTCAAGAAATCCAATGATTCTTTTCTTCTTTTTTAATAGTATTTTTTTTTGCAATTACATGTAAAGATAATTTTAAATATTCATTTTTAGGAAATTTTGAGCTCCAAAGTTTTCTCTCTTCCCTCTTCTTAAAAACAGTAAGCCATTTGATAAAGGTTTTATATGTACACTCATGTGAAACATAATCTCATATTAGCAATCTTGTGAAGAAAGAAACAGATCACAAGGGAAAAAAACCCTGAAAAAAGTAAAGTGAAAATAGCATTTTCCATTATGAGTCCTTTGTCCTTGCCTTGGAGAGTTGAGTCAGTCATAGTTGATCAGTGCATAATGTTACTCCTACTGTATACAATGCTTTTCTGCTTCTGCTCCAGTTCATTTTGTATCTGTTCGTGCGTCTTTTCAGATTTTTTTGAAATCTGCTCATCATTTTCTTATTGCAAAATAGCATTCCTATTCAGATACTACAGCTTGTTCAGGATTCCACAGTTGATGGGAATCCCATCGATTTTCCTTTTTTTTTTTTTTGCCACACATAAAAAGCTGCTTTAAATATTTTTGTACATGTCGGTTCTTTCCCTCTTTTAAATGATCTCTTTGAGATACAGACCTAGTAATGTTTGTTGGTTTCTTGCTTGTTGTGCCTCATTCTCAAAGAGGACCAAAATGATATCATTGTGTTAGTTAATGACAATCACTATGTTAGAGTCAACTTACAGTGTGTCCAATCAGACACAGGATGGGTATAAATAGTCCATGTGTACATGAATTCTCTACGTTTTCACAGCTCACATTTCTTTCTTTTTAAAAGGCAATTGGGGTAAAATGACTTACCCGGGGTCACACAGCTAAGAAGTGTTAAAGTGTCTAAAGTAGGATTTGAATTCAGGTCCTCCTGGCTCCAGACCTGGTGCTCTATTCACCATCTAGCTGCCCCCTCACATTTCTTGTGAGCTATTTCAATTCTTCCTGCTTACAGAGAACAGAAGCTTCTCTGATGAGAGCATGCCCTACTGGGTGATCCTGTGTCAGTGTCTTCCATGTGTCACATCAATTCCAAAGTTCTTGAGAGAGACCTTAAGAACAATATTGCTGGATAGAAGGGTGTGCACAGTTTGGTTGACCTTTGGGTATAGTTAGAAATTGCTCCCTGAAATGGTTGGATCAGTCCACAACTCCACCAACATTAGTATCCCAATTTTCCCACATGCTCTTCAACATTTATCATTTTCCCTTTTTGTCATATTAGCCAATGTGATAGTTATGAGGTGGCACTTCAGAGGTGTTTTAATTTGCATTTCTCTAATCAAAAGTGATTTAGAGCATTTCTTCATACAATCATGAATAGTTTTAGTTTCTTTATCTGACAACTGTCTGTTCATATCCTTTGGCCATTTGTCAATTGGGGAATGGCTTGTATTCTTATAAGTTTGACTCAGTTTTGTACATATCTAAGAAGTAAAACTTTTATCAGGCTTGTTATAAAGATTGTTTCTCACCTTCATGCTTTCCTTCTAATTTTGGTTGCATTGGCTTTATTTTTGCAAAATCTTTTAAATTTAATATAATCAAAAATTTCTATAGTACATTTCATGATGCTCTCTGCTTTGTTTTATTATAAATTCTTCCTTTCCCCATAGATCTGACAGCTAGACTACTCATTCATTGCTCTTCTAATTTGCTTATGGTATCAACTCTTGTTTCTAAATCATGTACCCATTTTGATCTTAGCTTGGTATAAAGCAGGGGTTCTCAAACTACATCCCCCGGGCCACATGCAGCCCCGCTGAGGACCTTTATGTGCCTGCCGGGTTATGGCAACTGGGCTGAGGGGCAGACACAGAGTGTGAGCTTTTGTTTTTATTATACTCTGGCCCTCCAACAGTCTGAGGGACAGTGAACTGGTCCCCTATTTTAAAAGTTTGAGGACTACTGTAGTATAGGATGTTGGTTTATGCCTAATTTGTGTCATATTCTTTTCTACTTTTCCCAGTAGTTGTTTTTTTTTTTTTTTTTTTTTTTTTTTTTTGTGCCAAATATTGAATTCCTTCCCCAGGGGCTTATTTTTGAGTACCAAATTACCATAGTAGTTTCATCTTTGATAAACTCAAAAATCTTGTGTATCTTGTGTACCTAATTTATTCCACTGATTCATCACTCTGTTTCTTAGCTAGGATCATATAGTTTTAATGATTTCTTCTTTATAATATAGTTTAAGGTCTGGTATTGCTAGCCCATCTTTTTTTGCAATTCCCCCGTTAATTTTCTTGATATCCTTAACCTTTTGGTTTTTCGGCTGAATTTTGCTAATACTTTTCCTTCATCTATCAAATAATTTTTTGTAGTTTGATTGGGATGGCACTGAATACATAAATTAGGCAAGATTGTAGTTTTTATTATATTAGCTTAGCCTACCCATGAGCAATTGATTTTTTCCAATTGCTTAGCTCTTAGGTTATTTGTGTGAAAAGTGTTTTGTAATTGTGTTCATAAAGTTCTTGGATTTATCTTGACAGGTAGACTCACAAATATTTTATATTGTGTATGGTTATTGTAAATGGAATTTCTCTTTCTATATTGCTGGGTTTTGTTGGTTATTTATGGAAATGCTGATAACTTATGTGGATATTTTATATCCTGCAACTTTGCTAACGTTTTTAATGATTTCAAATAGTTTTTTAGTTGGTTCTCTACACTTCTTTAAGTATACCATCATATTATCTGCAAAGAATGATAGTTTTGTTTCCTCACTGCCTCTCCAATCCATCCAGTGGTTGGTTGGTTTGTACTTGTCATTCTCCCCTCCCCACATTAGACTGTAAACACTTTGAGACTAAGGATTGTCTTTCTTCTTTTTTTTGGAACCCCCAGCACTCAGAACAGCGCCCGGCACATAGTAGGTGTTTAATACGCATTTATTGACTGACTCACTGAACTCCCCCATTGGGAAAAGAAATCTCAGTACAACAAGAGAGAATCTTACGCCTCCTCCAAGAAGCTCAGCAGCAGCTGGCGAGAAATGAAGATGAAGCAAAATATTTGGAGTAGAGACAAGACAGCCCAGAGGAGCTAAACCCCATGGACCTGGGCTGAGGGGGGTCCGAAGAGGTGTCTATGAAGGACAGGGTGGTACCTCAGCTAGGTCTTGAAGGAAAGAAAAGGTCCCAAGGAGCAGAGGTGAAGGAGGGTTGCAGCTTTGGTATGAAGTCCGGGTTAGCTCCCTGTTGACCCCAGGATCAGCCAGAGTCAGGAACAGAAAAGTCCTTGGTCTTTAGGGGGAGAAGTAAAGGAGATGGACGAAGCCGCCACAAGCTCTCTGCTCTCTACCTCCCTTCTCCTTGTTCTCTTCCAAAGTGACTCTGGCTTGTCTTCCTCCACCCCCTAGCACAGAATAATGGGAAGTGGCGGCTTCGTCCATCTCCTTTACTTCTCCATTTTCCAAGCATGTGCTAATAGAGTATTGTCCAATAAGTAATTAGCCTTAAGTGCTTGGTTGTCTGATTCCAATGCATCAATTCAGAGTTTCAGCCCTTTACACCTGGGGATAGGAGACAGCTCCTGGGAAGGTGTGGGGGCAGGAGATGGAGGCTCGTTAGTGAGGGAGAAAGGGAAGGCTCAGTGCGAGAATAGCATCTGGAGCCACCGTTTGGGACCATTTCTTCTACTTTGTCAGCTGAGTCTCCTGGAGCTTCTGGAAGTGAGCGAAAGCTGATCAGACACGGACTTTAGGAAGAATAGCGTTAGAGGAGGAGTGGATGGAGGCAGACTGGAGGCAGGGAGGCTAAACAAAAAGCTATTGCCAGAGTCCAGTGAGAGGAGATGAGCATCTGGCCAGGGTGACTATGGGAGTGTGGAGAGGGGGCACATCCCAGAGCTGGCAAGAGGGACAGGGGAAACCCTTTAGTAGCTGATTGTTCTGTGTATTCTAATAGCTTCCATCTCAATGGTTTTACATTTTGCCAAAGCACTTTTTGTGTTTTACCTCTCTTGAGCCTTACAACAACCCTGGCAGGAGGTGCCATCAACATCCTAATTTTACAAATGAAGAAATGGAGGCAGCCAGAGGTCACACAGGGTCACACAGGAAGTATTGCAGATTGTAGTCCTCCCGCACTCTATTCCCCATGTCAGTGGTTTTCAAACTCAAGACCCCTTTACACTCTTTAAAAGTTTTGAAGACTCCAGAGAGCTTCTCTTTATGCGAATTCTATCTAGACATTTTCTATATTATAAGTTCATATGGATAAGAGTTTTAAGCTATTAATTCATTTAAAAAAACAATAGTAAACCCATTACATGTCAACATAAAATACTTTTTATGGAAAATAACCATATTTTCCAAAACAAAGAAAATTAGTGAGAAGAGCTGCATTGTTTTGCATATTTTCACAAATCTCTTTAATGTCTGGCTTAATAGAAGACAGCTGTGTTCTCACATCTGCTTCTGCCTTCGATCTGTTGCAATCTGTTGTTTTGGTTGAAGTATATGAAGGCAATCTGGCCTCACACAGATATGTAGTTAGAAGAGGGAGGAGTGCTTAATAGGGAAATAATATCTTAGTATTATTATGAAAATCGTTCTGACCTCGCCTATCCCCTAAAAGGCTCTCAGGGCCCCTGGGGGTCCACAGATCTTACTTTGAAAGCTGCTGCATTAGGCCATCTATTAAATGCCTCATCCATAAAATGAGTATAATGATGTACCTACCTCAGGGCTGGGGGAAGGTCAGATGACATCATATTTTTGAAGTGATTGCGAACATTAAAATGTTCTAGAAATGACAGCTGGTGATTGGGCATCCACCTGATTAGAGATATGGAGTGATTGGGACTCGGGAGTTGGGAAATACTGAGATTACGAGCCAGGGAATGGGAAGTTTGGAAGAAACGTGACTTTGAGGGGAAAGACAATGGATCCACGTTGGACTGAGTTGGAGTTGTCTCTGGGACAACAGTTCAAAATACCCAACAGGCATCCTGAGAGCAGGACTAATGTTCAGTAGGGCAACTGGGACTGAACAGGAGTATACATACATGAGTCATCTACATAGAGATGATGCTTAGATTCACGAGAGCTGATGAGGTTGGGGCGAGGAAAGGAGACCTAGCACACATTCTTGTACACTCCCACCTCCCCACCCACAGTTAGAGAGTGTGAGATGAGTGATGAGCCAGAAAGAGGGCTGAGAAGGAGGAATCATCTATAGAAGGAAAACCAAAAGATCAGGAAAACCCCAGAGAAGAGAAATGAGCTAAGAGAGGGCAGCCAACAATTTCAAATACTGCAGGGATTGAGAAAGATGAAGATTGAGAAAGGACATCGAGTCTGATGAGTAGATAGATAAACACCAAGTGTTACTGGCCAGTAATTCAGACTGAGCTATCTTTTGTCCCCCTAGCCAAATAATGGGTCTGAATGTTCTCTCTTCACCCCCCATCCCAATCCAGGTGGGTGGGGCTTTTCCAGGATCAACTCATTTCCCTGCAGAGATGTTGCTTTTCTGTTTCCCTTTATAGGAACATGGCTTGCTTTTCCAAGCTTGTGCATCAAGTGCCTGCTTTTGGAGCAAAGGAGGGAAAAAAGGAAAATGTCTTCACATTCTCATTTGTAGCCTGGAGTTATTATCAGCTTATATTGTTTCTTCCCTTTCCTTTTTTTTTTTTAACTAAAAGTATATGCAATAAGATGGTGCAATGGACAGAGCATTAGGAATCAAGAAAGCTCATCTTTGTGAACTTAAATCCAGCCACTGTATGATCCTAAAATCACTTAACTGTGTCTATCTCAGTTTCCTCATCTGTAAAAATGATCTAGAGAAGGAAATGGCAAACCCACTCTCTTTGCCAAGAAAACCCAAAGAAAGGTCACATAGAGTCAGATAAAATTGAAAGGACTGAACCCAAAAATATACATTTTAAAATGTGGGGGCAACAAGGTGGCGCGATGGACATAACATTAAGTCTGGAATCAAGAAAGCTGATCTTTGTGAGTTAAAATCCAGCCCCAGACACCTAAGAGCTGGATGATCCTGGGCACATCACTCGATCCCATCTACCTCAGTTTTCTCATCTGTAAAATGATCGAGGGAAGGAAATGGCAAAGCCCTCCAGTATCCTTGCCAAGAAAACCCCAAGAGGGGTCACAAAGAGTCAGACGAGATTGAAATGACTGGACAAAAACTATGCATTTTAAACTTGTTTTCCCAGGTTCCAACAGTCCAATGCCACTCTCCCTTCTTTGCCATTAGGCTCTGTTCTGAAACCCATCTGGCCACACATCTGGACCAAATATTCCATCTCTCTAAACTAGAAAATGCTTGCTCTCTCTCTTTCTTCCATCCACATCCATGAGCACTAAATAACTGTGACACACAGCTTAGAAATTCTGCTGACCAACAGAGGTTTTTTTATGGCAGGTAAATAAAATGTCAATTGAAAGCAGCAGATAAGGAACAAACAGACTCGCACATTCAGCTCCTCTGGTACTAACTGGAGAGGGGGCAAGCAGCTTGGCTAGAGGAGGTGGAAGGGCTTGCAAGAGCCTGGGTCCCCGCCCCATCCCTGGGTGTTGCTTTCAGCAGCTGCCTCTGGTCTTATCTCACAGGCATCTCTGCACTTGGGATGGCTTCCTCCTCCAGGCTGCTTGGCTCCCTTTGGGGGTGTTTTACACATGAACTCAGCACTCGGGTCAAGACTGAGGCCCCTCGAGCTGAGGGAGAGCTTGTTGGGGGAGGGGCTGGGGGATGGCCACCACCTGTCAGTGGACAGCACCCAGCCCCCTCCCCTCTCACTCCACACCTAAGCCTTTTGGAGCTCCAAAAGCCAGTCTCAGAGAGACTGGAGGCAGCTTTGAACAGGCCTTTCGGTTGCCTGCTATGATTGCAATCATGGGAGACACTGGCACAGGACCGCCCGGCGTGGGGTGCCCTCATCAGGGAAGGCGCAGTGCAGAATTGCATTCCCTCAGAAGAAACTGGAGTTGCCCAAAGTTAGGGAAGCCCTGAAATGTTCCCAGGGACTATTTGCGTCCCCCCTGTGGCAGAGCGGCGAGCTCGGACGGTTCTGGTCCAGTCAGGCCCCCTGTAACCCGATTCTAACCTAGTGATGTCACTTTGGCCCTCTTTGAGAACCAAGGACAACAGCCAACGATTGGAAACCAGAACCCAGAGGGCGGAGGGATAAATAGGGCCAGGAAAGGAGGCGGCCAACATGGCCAGTTTATGCCAACAGATGGACTGCCAGGGGAACAGCGACTGGCAGGACTGCAGCTTTAGCTGGAAGGGACTTCTACAGATTGAGACACTGAGGGAGAAAACAAGCTTTCGAGCCGTGACACCAATGAGAGGTGCACACAAAAATCAGATAAAGATCCGGAGCAGGATTTGTTAAGAAAAAGCAAGGGGAGTAAGGATCTCAAAGGAAAAACAATTTAATCAAAAGAGAAAATAGGGAAACTATATTGTATGTACATATGGACAGTCAGCATGGAATCAACATGGTTTTAGGCTATTAAAAAAGCAACTAGACTGTGCGAGGCTGGATCTTACTGGGCGGGAGGGGAGGATGAGCTGGTGGAGTTGGAACAATCTGGGAAGGGCTGGACTTAGGCAGGAAGCTGCTTCCCCCCTTCAGAGAAGCCCAGGACGGGTGGGAATAAGCGCCGGGTGGTCGCGCTGATGTCCGTGCACATGCATGGAGGTCCCTATGCGAGGGATGAAAGTTGTATGTGCGTGTGTACAATGATGTGTATAGACACATAGTACATATGTCTGTCTGGGTGTATCTATATCTATATCTATGTGTATATATATGTATACATGATGTTTATTAATTTGGGGAGGAGGAGGAAGAGGAAATAACGTAAAAGGTGCCCAGCAGAGAACCCCAGAAAACCTCCCGGACACCGGGGGGAGTGTCTGGCTCCGGCTCTCTGGAAACGGACACTGCTTTGGATCCTGGCCCTTCTCTCAGCCTCCGCTGTGCTCGCGGTGATGTTCCGGTTTTCTCGTTTGGATTTGTTTAAAATCATAAAGAACTTGGGCCTCAGCAAGCCCAGCTCTGTGCTCTCCCAATGCGATGCCAAGCAGAGGGACTGGGGGACAGCGAAGGCCGACGAGGAGGGTTTGGGGGCAGCAGGGACGGACCAAGCCGATCGTGGGGGCCATAAGATGGGAGGGGCCCTCAGTTTTGTCGGGGGGGGGGGACAACGCCCTGGGTCTCAGCCGTGTTATGGGGGGGGTGGAGGAGGCCTCACCCCAGTCTTCAGCCTCCTCCCGGGCTAGGCCTTTGTCCTGCATCTTTTGGGCCTCCTCTGAGCCCCGGGGCCTTCTGACCTGAGTGAACCTGGCTCCCCCATCTCCCCCGTCTCCCTCTGGGCTCCCCAGCACCCTGGGCTTTGCTCTTCTTCCAGGCTGATAATCGCGCAACTGTTTCTAATTTAGGCCAAAGACTGTGGTCGGGGGCCCATCCTCCTGAATCGGTTTTGCTTTGGAAGGTGGGGGCTGGGGTTGAAGTGGGGGCTGGGGGAGAGTGACCTATTGTGTACCTGAAGAGGAGGCCCCGGTCGGGGACTGCCAGGAGGGTCCCTGCCTGGAGAGGGGGGCTTAGCTGCTTTTCCTGGGAGGCTGGAGGCTCAAACCCCTGGGGGACGGAGGTGAGGAAGAGGGATGTAAAGTTGAAGATGTCCCCTCCCCCCCAGTCTCTGCCCCAGGGAACTGCGACCCCCCCTCCCCGAGTGGCAGGAAGCTACTTCACAACCAAGTGCAGTGGGCCCTGGGAAAGCCCCCTTTGAACTCGGGGAGCACTTGGGGGGTTGATCGCTGATAAGAGCGTCCTCCTTGCAAGTCTCTCCAGAAAGGAGAATGGGAGCAAATGGAGCGCGAGGGAGGCTTGGCCAGAGATCAGGAGAGGGAGCCGAGCCATGGATCCATGTCAGCGCCCATTGAGGGGGAGGGAGGACGGTGGTGAGGGAGCCCCAGCATCTGATCCAGGCGGCGCCTGCAATCAGCCTCCAAACTAGGCAGACATCGCTCCCACTGGGGGCTGCTGTCACTTCTGGGCCCTCCCTGGCTTTTCCTTGGCCCTCTTCTGCTCCTAAGGCTCTGGCTGGGCCTAGGCTGCCCTGCCCCCTTTCTTAGCCCATTTCCTTCTGGGTTGGGTCAGTGCTGCCCCACACGGCAGCCGCTGATGATACCCCAATGACTCCTGGGGCTGAACCCCATTACATTGTCCCCTCCTCCTCTCTGAGCTTTCCTGGAATCCTCTGGGGCTAAGGAGCAGCTCCAGACTCCAGGGAGTAAGGAAGGGGGTCGTCCGGTCCCCGAGCTCTCAGCCTTTGTGTGACCATCACTTACCTCAGTGCCTGACTTTCTGCCCCAGCACATCCCGTTACATGAGTTCAAATTCAGCCGCACACAGACTGATTTTGTGACCTTCTAGCTGCCTCAGTTTCCTTACCTGTGAAATAGGAATGAGTCCTCCTACCCCATCCTCCCATCCTCCCATCCCCTCCAGGATTGTAAGGCTCAAAGAAGATGATTTGTGCAAAGTGCTCCAAAAATAATGTTCCTCCTCCCCCTTCCTTCTCTCCTCCTTCATTGTCATTGTCATGGTCACTACCTCCGTTCCAGTCAACTCTCTGATCTCAGATTCCTTTGCTCAGACTCCTTTCTCCCTCTGCCTGGGATGAAGCCCCTTCCTCATCTCCCACAAGGCTTCCCATACTCCCAGGAGTATTTTCTGGGTCTCTCCCCCCCATCCAATTTCTCCACCTGCCTGAAGCTGCTCTTGGTCTTTTTTTTAAAGTTTTACAAAACTTTTATTCAGCTTGCAAGCCTTCACAATATATCTTTTTTGCGTCTCTTGAACTTTTAAAAAGTTTTGTTTATCTTACAAAAAAAAACAATAAAAAAGAAAAACAAAAAAGGAATAAAGAACAAAACAAAATAAAACAAAACAGAACAGAACATTAGCAAATGCCCAGCAGAACAATGGGGAGGATTCAAAATACATAACAATAAATTTTGGTCCTTCTTTTTAATGGCACTCTATTTTTCCAAATACACAAAAAGATCATTTTCCACATTCACCTTCACAGAACCTTGGGTCCCAGATTTCTCTCCTCCCCCTCTCCCAAAGACAGTCTGATCTAAATAGGTTAAATGTCTGCAATTCTTCTAAATATATTTCTATACCATCATTCTACACAAGAAAAACAATCAGATCAAAAGAGAAAAAAAATAAGAAAATAAAAAACAAGCAAACAGCAAAAGGTGCGAATACCGCGCTCTGCTTCCCATTGGTCTCCTTCGCCCTCCCTGGATGTCAATGGCTCCTTCTATCCCAAGTCTATTGGAACCTCCACGTCCATCAGAGCCGATCATCGGCCAATGACTCCAAGCCTAAACTGGTGTCTGTGACTTCTCCCCGTTATTCCTGAGTCTCCCAACTGGAACCAAGCAGAACAAGACCAATCCTTACAGTGCTCTCACCCTTCCCCTGGCTTGTTTTCTTCAGGATAGATTTTACCTAATCTCTCGTGGGCAGGAGCCCCATCCATCTCTGCCCTTCTACCACACCTGCTGGGCCCCCTGAAGTTGTGGTGCCCCAGTGTGAATAGACACCTCTGCACTGGGCCCGGACAGAGCTGAGGACCACGAGATGATTATCTGTGCCCTGCAGACACTGAGAAGAGGACAGAAAGATGAATCCCTGCAGTTTGACCCCAAGGCGGTGGGGAAAACACCAGCAAGATCCTGGTGGTGACCAGGCTAAGGATGCGCAACTCGGAGGCAGGGAGCTTCCCCAGCTGCTGAGCAAGAAGCATTTCTCTATCTCTGGCTTCTCTGCCAGGATTCACCCGACCAAAGCAGGCACTATGGGGACGAACTACTCAAGGAGGTTTGAGCTTTGGCAGCCACCAGGAATTCTAGCATGATCCCACACCATCTGCAGGGAGTCTCACAACTTGACTTTCCTGTCTCTCTCTTACTCTCTTGCTCTCTCTCTCCTATTAGCTCTCTCTCTCTTCCATTATCTCTCTGTCTTTATCTCTGTCTCTTTCTCCTCTTCTCTCCTCTCCTCACCTGTCCTCTTCTTCCCTTTTCTTTTCTCTCTTCTGCCTCCCTTTCTCCTTCCCTCCCTCGCTTCATCTTTCTCTTTCTCCAGAAGAGCTATGTAATTTTACTTTGTGGTTGCATAGGTTAAATCATTAGTATTTAATGTCATAGTTTGATGGAAGTATGAAAACTACATCCCATTCATCCATCTCTTGAAAGAATTATCTTTATAACCCAATTCTTCAAAATACAAAATTAGCCTGGGGTGAATATACTGGGAACAAATTGTTACTTTAAAAAAATTATTGCTATCTCTAATAATGTCTGGGGAGTATTCTTCATGGCATAGGAAATGAAAGGAAAATAGGCAGTAAGCAGATCCTCCTGGAGCAACTGGCCCATCCCTTCTTCCCAATAGATGCCAAAGATTCCCCCCCCTTTTTTTTTGTTTCCACCATTTCAATTTAGAGAGTTTCCTCTCTCTCCTAGACCAAATTCTTCTCTGAGATTTAAGTCATTAGGTTCATATATTATCTTTCTCTGAAACTTTTGAAATCTACTGTCCTCAAATTGAGAGCTCTAGGTAGATTGGTCACTTGCTCATAAGGTTCCTATCATTTCCACTCCCACAATATAAGATATAGAATAAAATCTCTTCTTGTTGCTTCCTTCATATCATTGAGGCAAGCTAAGAAATTACTGATTGCTCTACTTTGAGGAAAGAGACAGAGACAGAGACAGGCAGGAAGAGATGAAAAGGGAAGAGTGATGGAGAGAGAGAAACAGAAAGAGAGAAAGACAGAGGGGGGGAGAGAGACAAAGAGACAGAAAGACAGAGTAAGAGAGACAGAGAGAGAAAGAAACAGAGACAGAGAGAGAGAGACAGAGAGAGAGACAGAGACAGAGAGAGAGAGAGAGAGAGAGAGAGAGAGAGAGAGAGAGAGAGAGAGAGAGAGAGAGACAGAGACAGAGACAGAGACAGGCAGGAAGAGATGAAAAGGGAAGAGTGATGGAGAGAGAGAAACAGAAAGAGAGAAAGACAGAGGGGGGGAGAGAGACAAAGAGACAGAAAGACAGAGTAAGAAAGACAGAGAGAGAAAGAAACAGAGACAGAGAGAGAGAGAGAGAGAGAGAGAGAGAGAGAGAGAGAGAGAGAGACAGAGACAGAGAGAGAGAGAGAGAGAGAGAGAGAGACAGAGACAGAGACAGAGAGAGACAGAGACAGAGACAGACAGAGACAGGCAGGAAGAGATGAAAAGGGAAGAGTGATGGAGAGAGAGAAACAGAAAGAGAGAAAGACAGAGGGGGGGGAGAGAGACAAAGAGACAGAAAGACAGAGTAAGAAAGACAGAGAGAGAAAGAAACAGAGACAGAGAGAGAGAGAGAGAGAGAGAGAGAGAGAGAGAGAGAGAGAGAGAGACAGAGACAGAGAGAGAGAGAGAGAGAGAGAGAGAGACAGAGACAGAGACAGAGAGAGACAGAGACAGAGACAGACAGAGACAGGCAGGAAGAGATGAAAAGGGAAGAGTGATGGAGAGAGAGAAACAGAAAGAGAGAAAGACAGAGGGGGGGAGAGAGACAAAGAGACAGAAAGACAGAGTAAGAAAGAGAGAGAGAGAGAGAGAGAGAGAGAGAGAGAGAGAGAGAGAGAGAGAGAGAGAGAGAGAGAGAGAGAGAAAGGGGGGGGGAGGGAGAGGGGTTACTGAGGTCCTGATCTGTAGAGTCCCATGCTGGCAGGAGCAGGGGAGAGGGCTCCTTAGCTACTCCTCAGGAAGATCAAGGAGACTCATCTGCAGGGATCAGAAGAAGGAGTAGACTCCAGGGAAGGTAAGTCTCAGGAGGGAAGCCATCCCATAGGCAAAAGTGGAGCGAGTGGAGCAATAGAGGAAAGGGAATCCATGAGTAGAGTCTCTGAGGGAGGATTCAGATGGGGAAAGGGTCAAGGGTCGGGGTCAGATATTTCACCTTTGGGAAAGAACACCAAGGTATAAGATCTTGGCAGACAGAAGGGGAACACGCTACAGCCCAGTAAGAAGAAATGCAGCAGGTCAAGGGCTGGGGGAGTCGGGCCCATTCTTCATCAAGAAGAGCCATCAAAAATTCCTGAGCTGGGAAGACACAGGCAAGGGCACCTGTCCTCCAGCAGGAGAGAAAGCAGAAAGGGGCCATAAATACCCTGGTGGACAGGTGGGGAGATGGGTGTCGGCCTGAGCAGGGAAACATCTGGAGGCTTAACCCCCCACTGTAGAAAGAGCCCAGGCTGTGATTTCTCAATTCAAGCAACATTAATTCAACAAACATGTACTTCACATGCTCGGCCCACGATGAAAAGTTGCCATCCTTTGGATAATAATAAATGATTAAAAATCCCCCTCCAGGGCTCCAGATCCTTTTAGGTTCATCATTTCATCTGTACTGCAAAGAAATCCCCTGGGTTCTGAGGCTGTATGTACCTACTTTTGGAACTCTTAACATAGTGATGTCATTTGGGTTGGTGTGAAGGACACCAACCAACCTTGACCCATTCTACAGATGAGAAAATTGAGGGTGGAGAGATGGAGACCACACAGTAATTTACAGAGCTGTGGAGATTCCCCATGTGGGCGCCTCTTCTACCACCCCCCTTTGCCGGAACTATGACCTTTCTTCATGCCCGTAGTCATTCTTCCTCCCTCCCACTCCATCCCCATTTACAGCAGAGAACTCGGTGGGATTTAAGACAACTAAGGCCAATTTATTCAATTTGCAGACCTGCTGTATCCCTGTCCTGCCCAGGAGGAAGGGAGTTCCTGAGATAGACAAGGATGGGTACCTTAAGAAGAAGTGGTACTTGGTCTTGGAGTCTGAGATAACCCTCAGGAAAAAAAAAGCTGGGCTGGCTCCGAGGGCCCCCCTACATTTGGGGAAAGCAATTTCTGGGTTCCTGCAATGGGTAAAATGGCTCCCAGGACCACCCAGCCAGGAAGCGTTCGAGGCTGGATGGAAGCCCGCTCCTCCTGACCCCGGGGCGGTGTCTGGCCGCTGGGCTCCCTGGTTGTCCCAAAAGATGGGCTTTTGTGGCCGCAGCGAAGTGCTAAACTCAGGAAAGCCGCAGCCTCACGTGGGATCTCTGCAGAAGCAGCAGGCCCGAGAGGGTTGGCCCAGCCAGGCCCAGGCCGCTGAGAGGAGAAATCTGGGTGTGAGTGGGGTGGGAGGGATCCCTCTCCTTCCTCCCCCTAGGTCCTGGTCTGCAGCTGCATCCTCGCCGGGATGGATGCTCCATTCTTGGGTTACTGAGTGTGCGCTTGCCAGAGTTTGAGGCCCAGAATGTGCAGCGGAGGCAAGAGGCAGACGGGGTGACTGGCTCTTGCACGAGGCTCCCGGAGGGCACATGAGACTCCCAGAGGCCGCACGAGGTTCCTGGAGGCCGCACGAGGTTCCTGGAGGCCGCACGAGGTTCCTGGAGGCCGCACGAGGTTCCCGGAGGCCGCACGAGGTTCCCGGAGGCCGCACTAGGCTCCCGGAGGCCGCACGAGATTCCCGGAGGCCGCACGAGATTCCCGGAGGCCGCACGAGATTCCGGGTCTCACACGAGGTTCCCGGGAGCCGCCCAGAGCTCCAGGATTGCGGGCCCAGTTTGGGAAGGACACCGAGGCAAGGAGCAAGTCCACGGCTCACGGCCCCCGAGGCACATCCCAGGCAAGCAGGGCGAGGCACAGGCCGGAGGTCGGGCCTGGTGGGGCGGGGGCCGCAAGCGGGGATGTTTGGTCTGGAAAAGAGTGGGCGCAGATCAGTTATTCGAAGGGGCTGAAAAAACCACCTTAAATTTGGTCTTAGGGCCGCGGGCAAAGCCAAGGGCCAGGGGAGGGAGGGGCAGAGGCGCATTTCCGCGTGGGTGGGGGGAACAAAGGGCGAGGCGGGGGCTCCGGGTCTTGGGGGGGCTCGGTGGGTGCTTGTCCCGGTCCTGAAGGGGAGCTTCAGGAGGGAGGTGAGTACTCCCGTCCTCCCCGCCCCCCCTCCCCCGCGCTGAAGTCCCGAGAGTCCGGGTCCGGGCTGTGGACCCGCGCGAGGCGGCGGGGCCCCGCGGGGGTGTCCTCCCAGCCTCGGAGCTGTGCAGTACTTTCCCCGCTGGGGGGGGGGGGGGGCTTTGATTTTAATCAGCTCATTCTGCCACATGCGGCTATTCCCGGTGGCCTGCCCGGCGAGCGCAATTAAAGAACGGCGCGGCTCCCTTTAAGCACACATCTGCTTTCACTTGGGCCGGGATGACTTCGCTGTGGGAGAAAGCTTCTTGGGAGCTCCTTCCCATTTCCCTCTCCCGATATATATTTTCTCTGCCCGAGCGGCGCGCTAATGTAAACACGCCCTGCACAGACGAGCGACGGTTTCCGAGGCGGCGGCCGGGGAGCTCCGCAGCGCCCCGGGCCGGGAAGCCGCAGGGTCCGCTGCCCGTTTGATGTGAGCGCTGTAAATCTGTTTGAAGCGTCCTTCTGATTTAAACAATTACCCTGATTTATACCCCGAAAGCAGTAATTTGCAGAAAATGTAACCATGTGAAAACATTTCTGGGCAGTGTATCTTGGCAACTGGGGCAGCCTGTGATGTCATCCCCTTCCACTGGCTGGATGTGCACAGGGAGACGGGGAGGAGGAGGAGGAGGAAGAGGAGGCAGAAAAGGAGGAGGAGGAGGAGGAAGGAGGAGGGAGAAGGAGGAGGAGGGAGGAGGAGGAGGAGGAAGAGGAAGGAGGAGGACAGGAGAGCTCTTCCTGCTGCTCTGTGGGCCCAGAACCTGGGAAGGGAAAAATGTTTTAGAAGTACCCCCCCTACACACACATAGACACCAAGTTCTATCAGATGGTGGGTTTTTTTTTTTTTTTCTGGAGGAACCAGCATCGGCCATCTCCTAAAGCAACAAGGGTATTGGTTGGGTTAGGGAGAAAACAGGTTTCATTGATAGTTTTCCCCTCCTGGGCTGAAGAAGGCAGCAATCACTGGCCTCTTCATCCATCCATCACAGCCTAGAATGTCAGCGCTAAGAGGGAGCTTAGAACATGAGAGAGAAAACGTTAGAGGGACATTTAAAGGGCACAGAGAATGACAGAAGAGGCAGAGATCCAAGAACAGCAGAGCTGAGAGGGAGTTTGACCTCTAGAACATAGGCTGTCTGAGCTAGGAATGGTCTGGAAACAGACCAGGGGATGTCAGAGCTGGAAGATGGAGCGTTAGGACGTCCTAGGTGGAAGTCACTTAACTGATGAAGTCAGAGCAAAAGGCATCTTACACACTGTTGGCTCATCCCAAAGCAGCAGAGAGCCAGAGAAGGGGTCATGACTCCCCTAAAGTTACATGATTTTCAGGTGGCAAGGGAGAATCAGCTCCCCTCCCGATCCCCTGGGTGCATCAGTAGGAAAGTCACTTGAGACAAGCATGTGTGAATCCCGAGTGTCTAGCAGTGTTTGGTGTGCACACATACATGCAACCACACACTTTAGCCATGCTCACAGGTTCAGTTCTTCCTTTTTTTTTTTTTTAACCTAAATCTATTTTTTTAGATCTGCCTTCTCTCCCCTCCTGCCACTAACCCATTGAGAAGGCAAGAAAAATGGAATTGGTTCTAAAATGTGTATTGATTGGTAGAAGTTCTCTGATTGTTCTTATCTGTGGAAGAAACAGCTCAGAAACTGATCCCACTGGAGCATTTACAAAGTCTCTCAGCAAAATGTACACACAGTTGAGTAGTGAAGCTAGTTATTTGAAAAGCCATCATGATGCAGAGGAAAAAACACTTATAGTGAAAAGACCTGGACTCTAGCCCCTGCTTCAGTGCTTATTGGTTACACAAGAAACACACTGGGCTAAAACGTGGGGCTGAGTTGCCTAAAATGAAACTTAATAGAGATAAATGTAAATTCTTACACACGGGTTCAAAAAATCAACTTCACTTTGACAATAAGCACTTAATTAAATACTCACTATGTGCTAAACTGGAAGGAAAGGTAAAATCAGCTCGTGGTTCCTCTCTGGAAGTCCTGTAGGGGCCAAAGGCCCAACCCTAGAGTTCATCCCCTCATCACAATGACAGAGAATAAAGTTTCAATTTATTAAGAGAATAAGTGCTGGGCCCCCAAGGCCCGCTCCTAGTCTGCACTCCATGAAGGCTGTGACAGCATTTTATTAGACCAAAAGCTCGCATTCACTCCATCACATCTGCTCTTTTTTAAAACAAGAATAAATAAAATAAATACCAGGTCACTAAGAGAAGCCCTTCATTATGAGAAGCATACGCTACAAAAAAAGTCCAAAAGGATGAGGGATGGGTGAGGGGATGCGTTCCTATGGAAACGAGGCCTCTGCATTCCCTCAGGGCCAGGGGGGGCTGCTCTTTGCTTCAAAAGGTTAAAAATAACCCCTTGAAAGGCTGTCATTGGAATGATGGATTGTTCTCTTTGGCTCCACACATGACGTTCCAATCTCCCACCTCTGAGCCTTTGCATAGTCTGCGCCTTATTCCTGGAATGCTCTTCCTGTTCACCTCTGTCTCATGGAACCCCTGGATCTCTTCAAGGCACAGCTAAAACACGATTGCCTTCACAGAGCCTGCCTCAAGTCATTGTGGCGGCACAGGATAGGGAGTGGAGAGACAGCTGGCGCCAGAGCCAGAGAAAAGTCCTCTCAAGGCCCATCCATGACAAGTTGCTCAGTGTCCAGGGAGAAGGTGCTCTCCCAGCCTTGGTGGAGGGAGTTTCATATTAGTGAAATCCCTGGTCCCACCTGTGTCCCAAATACACCTTCTATTCACTTATATGTGAACCCCCTCTCACTCTGCATTATCTTGTACCTACCCTATTTGTAACTGGAGATAGATATAAGACATATTGTAAAGATAAGAATGAGAAGTTATTGCAGATAACTAGATTGGGGGAAGGCGATGCTATTTCTTATTCCAAAAGAATCCATTGATAGAGGTGGAAAATGTTAAAATAAATACCCCAAAGGAGTCCCTCAAAGTGAAACAGTGAGCGGAAGTCAAACCATATGCACAAAAGACTTGGAGTAGGGGGAAGAGGAGCTCCAAAGGAAGGTGCTAAAAATCAGCAGGAGGACCAGAAAGGACTTTCTCCAGTGGAATTTAAACTGAGTTTTGGAGAAAGCCAGAGAGGCTAGGAGGCAGGGGTGAAAGGGAAGGAGACCATTCTAGTTGTGGGTATGACCAGGATAAAATCACAGAGATGGGAAGTGGAGTGCCTACCATGTGAGAGGAGTGGCAAATAGACCAATGAGATTGAGCAGAAAGGAGCTAAATTTTAGGAGATTGGAAAGGTGGAAAGAGAAAAGTAGAACGAACAGTGCAGTGTAGGAAGTGCAAAAATATCCTTAAATAACAGGTTCCTTGAAAATTAGATTGGGCCAGACAGAAATCAATGACTTCATTAAAAAAAATTACAATAAAAATGAACAATTAAAGGAAAAAAAGAAGAAAATATAAGATAGCTTTTCTTAAAGATAATTAACCAGAAAAAAAAAAAAAAGATCAAGAAGAGATCATCTAGGAATTATTATCTCAACTGAAAATTTTGACCATAAGAGTGTAGGTAGAATATTTCAAGAAATATGAGAAAACTGTGTAAATCTGTTAGAATCAGAGGACAAAGTGAAAGTAGAATACCACTAGATACCTCTTGAAAGAAATTAAAATGTAAAGCTCCTAGGTTTGTCAAAGCCAAAATTCATAACTTCTAGATTATAGGTGAGGAAATGCCCTAAGCTGCCAGAAAGAGTTCAAATATTGAAGAACCACAGTCAGGATCGCACAAGACCTGAAAGCTACTACTTTAAAGGAGAGGAGAGCTTGGAATACATTTCTCCAAAAGGCAACTGTGAAGATGTATAACTAAAAATAATCTAGTGAGCAGAATTGAGGGAAAGATGGATTTGTCATAAAATAAAGGATTTCCAAGCATTTCTGAGGAAGAGAACAGAGCTGAGTTGATAATTTTGAAATGAAAATACAAGAAAATACACCAACAATTAAGAAAAAGCAAAGAACTGGAAAAAGGGGGGGTACCCATATATTAGGGAATGACTGAAAAAATATATTATCTGAATATAATGGAATGTTATTTTGCCATAAGAAATTGTGAAAGAGATTGTTTTGGGGAAACTTGTATGAATCAATACAAAATGAAGTAAACAGAAACAGGAGAATAATTTATACACTAACAAGTATATTATAAAGAAAATTAATTCCAAAAGACATTGAAACTCTGATCAATGTAATGACCAATTGCAATCAAACTACTATTAATGAAGTGTGATACCTGATTTCTATCAGAGATGATGGACTCAAGAGTACAGAATCACACGTCTTTGGACATGACAATTATGTGTAATTGTTTATCTTGATTACACTTATTTATTATAAGGGTTGTGGTTTTTTTTTCCCCCCTAAAGCTGTGGAAAATTTGAGGGGAGAAATGAGTAGCAATAGTAGTTTTTAAAAAAGAAAGGTTAAGCAACACATTGGAACATGTTTTTAGTGCTTATAAGAGGACAGAAGTTCGTAAGGAGACATAAATGAACAGAATAGCTTTCAAAGTAACATGTTGAATTAATTATACACCTTTTTTAGAAAAAAGTAAGCTGTAATAGAATTTTGTGGTTTTGCATACAATCTCCCATTCTGTGCCATTTTGTATGTGTAAATGTTCTTTTTCACATTTGTTAAATTCTGAATTAAAAAATTAAACAAAAATATAAAGCCAAGTCTTGTGATTCCAAATCCAGGGCTTAGTGAATCAGTCAGCCAATAAACATTTAGTAAGTACTTACTTTGTGCTAGGCAATGTATTAAGTGTTAGAAATACAAAGAAAGATTCTCAAGAAGTTCATACTCCAGTGGGAAGGATTATAGTAGAAGGAATCAGAGGCAGGAAGAAGAGAATATATTCTGCCACAGTGAAGGTCATCTATGTTCAAAGGAAAGGCAAGTGTTGGAGATAGAGGGAGGATAAGAGAAGAAAAGATGAAAGCAATTTCAGTGAAACTTGTAAGAACTGATACAGAGTGAAGTAAGTAGGATCAGGAGAATAATTCATATAATAACAAGTATAACCACATAGGACCAGCTTGGTAAGGGTCTTAATTTGGTTTTGCATCAAAAGCCAATTCCAAGTGTAGTGAAATTTCAGAGCACTCAAGGTTTAGCTTCTAAAAGAAGGAAAAAAGGGAACATAAATACCTGCTGTGTGCCAGGCACAGTGCTAAGCATTTTACATGTAGTATCCCATTGGATCTCTGAAACAATCCTGGAAGGGAGGTGATGTTATTATCCTCATTTTAGAGTTGAGGAAACTGAGGTAAATAAGTTAAGTGGGTTGCTCAGGATCATTCAGCTAAGTGTCTGAAGCTATATTTGAACTTAGATCATCCTAATGCCAGGTTCAACACTATACATTGCATCCCCTCATTATTAAAAGTAGGTTGGCAAACCATTGGATTAAGGGTTGGGTGAGCCAGCAGATCTAGCAGCTTCTTTCAAACTCACCTCTTTTTTGTTCTTTTCTCTCTGACTGCCTGAAAGGTAGCTCACCCTGGGGTGTATGGGATGTTCAGGGAGGACTAGTACTTCTGGTGGGAGGGTTGTCCATCCACCTTCCATGTTCACCTGTGCCCAACTCCCAGCTGTGGCTCCAAGAAGCTGTGGCACCCATAGCAGCCACATGCAGGTAAATTGTCTTGGGAGATGGCCTAAATGAGGCTGAAGGTAACTGGAGGACCTCACACCCTTTGGTGAGTTAGGGGGATGGCAGCCCCAAGCAAGTGAAGACTCCACTCAAATGAATGGACAGATGGTCATAAAAGTGGCTGAAGCAGGAGCTAGGGAGTGCTCAGACATCGAAGAGACTAAGGTCGTCCAGCACCTGTTAGGCCATCGCCAGTTATCCTAATCTGTCCTGCCACTGCACTTCAATGCCTCTGGAAGAGAGGGAGGCTGATGACTTTGAACCAGAGAATCATTGGGTCCCAGCTGATTTGTCACAGAGTTCTGCTTCACTTAAATCCAATTCACCAGCAAATCAAGACATCACCTCATAATGTCGTTGATCCTATTCAAAAGGACAAACAACAGTCTGTCCTGCCTTTTAGATGCTACATAAAGCCATGTTTCATGAGCTTGTTACATAGGAGGTGACGAAAAATGTTTTATTGATTGATAGTTTATAGCTTCCCATTGTATTGGGACAGTGCCTGAGTCCTCCCTCACAACTGTGGCTGGGGTCATGGAGGTGATGCTGGATCCCCGGTCTAGCCACCCACAATTCTCCTCTTATTGGGCAATAGAGAGTACTCTTGAGGAAGGGACTCTTTGTGGAACATGTGTGCATGTACCACTCAGTGAATCCATCAGGGTACCACTGAGCAAGGGAGTGAGCACCAGGGACCGACCTCCCTGCCTTTCAGTGGCATCCTAGCCCTAACTTTGTCTGGATCTCTGGCTGTCAAGTTATGGAGATAGCGCGGGAACCCCTAAGTCACAGCTTCTGTCCAAGATGCCGCTGACCCCTTGGTAACAGGAGGCTCTGAACTGGCGAAGGAATCCCTTGTGTCTCAGCTGGTTGGGCAACAGCCTGTCTCCATTTTGTCTCTTCGGTCTCATGTCCAGCTGAATCATGGGATGTCTCGAATGGGCTCTATGTGGACACCTCAAACTCAACCCGTACAAATAGAGCTTACAAAATCTTCCCCCCTGTCTTGCACAACTTGGTTTTGCCTAGGAGAGAATGTTTCATTTACTTTTGTCTTTGCATCTGTGATGTCCAGTTCAGAGCCAGGCATAAAGGGAGCGGGATCAAAGCTGTGATTTCATTGGTATGGGGCTCTCCCAGATGAGGAGACTTCCTTCACCCATGCTAGTTGGCACACTCTCTGAAGTTCATCTTCTTAGAGGACTGCCTGGGGTGCTGAAAAATTGAGTTACCAGGGCCACAGAGTCAGTGTTTATTAGAGCCTTGAGCTCAGTGCCAGGAACATGGTAGGTGCTTAATAAATTCTTGTCAATTGAATGGTCTTCCCTTCTTTTGCCTCAGTGTCCTCCTCTGGAAATGGAGGGCAGGGCTACTGGACTATGGGAGCTGCAGCCCCCTCCCAGCTGTATCCTGTGGGTCCAATCCTGACAGAACGCTGTTCGCGTAGACAGTGTGAATTTTTAAAATGTGCAGCCTCAGTGTTCTTCCCAGTGGCTGTTTGCAGATTTATGGTCCCACTTCAAAAGCTCACGCTTTCCTAATTGGGCCCATGTGAGATGGGACAGAGCCATCTCCACGCTCCCGGAGATGCGTCTGCTAGCCCAGCTCCGATCCGGGTTAGCCAGAGGACAGAGCAGGGAAATGCAGTTCTTTAATGCTCCTCTTCAAAGCAGGGCATTTGAAGGAAAGCTTGGGCATTTCTTTGTGTCTAAACTTTATCTCAACTTTCTCTCAGGAAACACTTCTGGAAGAGGGCTTTTAAATCAACTCTGACTTCAAACCTAGATTGCCTAAGAAGCTGAGATAACCAGGCTGGGCCTCAGTTTCCTCTTTTGTAAAACAAGTGTGTTGGACTCACTGGCCTCTGAGGTCCCCTACAGCTCAGCCCATCTGATTCTATGAAACCCCAGGGCAGTCACAAAGTGGCAAATGTGGCCAAATGGCTTGTTTATTTTGCATAGGGTCAAACCTTGGACCATGAGCACCAAGTGTATCCAAAGCACAGTTCCAAGTACTGGGGACACAAAGTCAAAAGTCAATCGATCTTTGACCCCAAAGAGCTTCTATTGTAACATAGGAGATACCACAGTAGCATCGAGGTATCCACAGTCTACATATCCATCCATATCCATTTATATCCATATCCAGTCCACACATGATGCTCGGCACTAAAGCACTGTGAAGATCATGCAGAAGGTGATGTGTAATCTGGTTTGAAAAGAAACAAAGATTTCCAAGGGTGGAGTGAAGAAAGAGTACATTCCAAGATGGCCCATGGAAGGTCACAGAGTTAGGACACGAAGTGTCCTGTGTGAGGAACGCACGAGCACCATTTTGTTTGGAATATAGATAAAGGGAGTGGTGTATATTAAAGCTGGAAAAGAGGGCAGGGTCTAGGTTGTGAGGGGCACTGAATGTTATATAAAAGGTGCTTACATTTGGCCCTAGAGATGATGGGCTTCATTCAGGTTTATTGCCTAGGACTGGAACCTACTCCTTGGGTAGATATGTGGAGAATGGAGACAGAAGAGGGGGAAGAGTTTTGAGGCAGGAAGATCAGCTCGTGGACCATTGCAATAGATCAAAAAAGAGATGAGAAAGCTCCACACTGGGGCTGATGGTAGTCATGTGAGTGGGGGAAATGGGTCTGGGATGGTCAATGTGAGAAACAAGCTGACTCTGAAAGTCAGGTAACAAGGAAATGTTATTGAGAAAGTCTAGAGAAATAAGACGTTTCTAGCCAGAAGCAGGCTCTGCTTTCTAATAGGAAAAGGTAGCACTTGGTACAGAAGCAGACAAGCTTTATGCTGTTAGTCTATCAAAGTTCCTGACCCTCAGAGAATGAATTGGTTTGTTCCCCTTTGGGTTACATCATTCTTTCATGATGCTCCTAAACATGTTCCCTTTCCCTCACCATGCATTCCATGTTCTCGTAATGAGGTTCTAATTCTATTCGAGGTGTGTCAACTTATATACATGAGGCTTATAAAGAAGGTGCAATAAAAAGATGCCTTTTCCTGGTCTTTGAACCTGATCAGTAAACAGTTTCTAGCCTAGACATCTTTATCAAAAGTTTGGAGCCCAGTGAATCTCCTCATCTGAAAGCTCATTGGTCAGAGAGACTTACATCTTACATTACCTCGAGGCTTACAACATTTTGTGGAACCTATCTGCTCAAGGTTTTAGAGCAATCAGAAATTCATGGTTCTGTGGAAACTTAACTTTGGTTTCTCTCACCTCAAGAAGCCAGGGTTTGACCATAGATTGAGAAAATGGGTTGAGAGAGTCTGAGGAACTGAGAATGACAGTAAGACTTTGAACTAGGGAGACTGGGAGGATGGGGTCATCCTCAACAAGAATAAGGAAGGTCAGAAGTCAAGAAGACTTAGGGGGAACAGTGTGAGTTCATTTTGGAGCATGACTCTGGAAATGTACACTGAGCCGTTAGGGATAAAGGCTGAAGTTCAGGGAAAAGAGAAAGCCGGGTAGTGAGAGGCTGAGAAGCAACTGAGAGGAAAGGAAATTGACCCAATGATGATGGACAGACCTGATGGGCAATCCACCACTTAACTACCCAATGATATGAATGGGCAGCTTAAAAAAATTCACATCAATATTTACATAAAATATTCCAAATATCTAACAGCTATTATAAATCAATAATCATCAAGCCAATCTGGCAAGAAATAAAGAGATTTATCAATAGAACAGATTGGCTATACAACTTTTACAAACAAATGAACACAATAGTGTCAGGTTTGACAAACCCAAAGACATTCCCTTTCCTTAGCTATTGGGACAAGGATTCACTATTCAACACAAACTTCTGGGAAAACTAGAAATTAGTTTAGAACAAAATAAGTAAACCAATATGTCACATACAAAGTAAGTTCCAAATGGGCACCTGATTTAGACCTAAAAGTTGACATCATGAAACAAATCACCCATTAGATCCACAGAGAGGGGACAAGTCCATGATCAAGCAAAGTGTGGGGAAAATCAGAGGAGACAAGATGGCTTATATTCATTTTGTTTGTATAGATTGTGTATCAGTCTGTTCTATTGATCAATCTTTATTGCTTACCAGATTATTGATAGTTAATTGATTTATAATAGTTTGAGATCTTTTACTTCTTGTTTTCCTTATCTTTAAAACCTTTTTCTCATTATTTAAAGAGATTTTTGGCCTTTAATTCTTCCAGGTAAATTTTGTTTCTTTTTTTCTAGCTCTAGGAATCCTTTGGAAGTTTGAATGATATGATACTGAATAAATAAATTAGTTTAAGGAGTATTGTCATTTGTATTATATTGGCTTAGCCTACTCATGAACAATTAATATTTCTCTAATTTTTAAGATCTATCCTTATTTTCATAAAGTGTTTTGTAGTTGTATATGTACAGTTCTTGTGATTCTGGGTAGATAAATTTTATATATTCTGTAATTAATTTAAAAGAATTTCTTTTTCTGACTCTTCCTGCTGGGTTATGGTGGTAATAAACAGGCATGCCATGATTTATGTGTATGTCTTCTTTAAAATCCTGTAACTTTGACAGAATTGTTATTCATTTCAGTTAATTTTTAATGAACTCTATAGGATTTTCTAAGTGAGCCATCATGTCATTTGCAGTTGTTTTCTCTTTGTTGATGTTTATTCCCTCCATTTCTTTGTTGTCTTATTGCTGTAGCTAGCTTTTCTAGCTCTGTATTTTTTTTTTCCATTAAAACATTTTTATTTTAGCCTTTTATTTACCAGATCTATGCATGGGTAATTTTTCAGCATTGACAATTGCCAAACCTTTTGTTCCAACTTTCCCCCTCCTTCCCCCACTTCCTCCCCCAGATGGCAGGTAGACCAATACATGTTAAATATGTTAAAGTTAAATACAATATGTGTATACATGTTCATACAGTTCTTTTGTCTAGCTCTGTATTAAATGATACTGATAATAATAGATATTTTTGCTTTGCTTCTGATTTTATTGGAACGCACTCTAGTTTATAGCCATCCTGTCCAATTCTGGTACTTGGTTTTAAGTAGATACTACTTATCATATTAAAGAAAAGTCCTCGTCCCCTCTGGGTTTTCCAGTTTTTGTTATTGTTTTTTAAAGCAACAGTAAAAGTAAGACTCCCTGTGGCCTCTAGGATCAAATAAAAAACACTCTGTTGGGCATTCCAAGTCCCTCCTAACCCAGCTGCATCCCTCCCTCCCCCCCAACCTTTCCAGGTCTTTGCCCAACAGGCTCTCTTTAATAGACTCTTTAATAGACCTTCCAGTTGTTTCACAAATAAAACCCTCCATCTCCCAGCTTCAAGCCTTTCCTCTAGATACTTTTCCTGCCTGAATGCCCTCCCTCCATATCTCTACTTACTTGTTCCTGATATTCTTTAAGTCTCAACTAAAATGCCATCCTTTACTGGGATTTCTCCTTCTTGATTCTAGTACCTTCCCTTGGCTAATTCTTTCCTATTTGTGTTGTACATAGTTTGCTTTGTATAAACTTATGTGTTGTTTACCCAGTTGTATTATAAGTTTCTGTAGGGCAGGGATTGAATTTTGACTTTTTTTGTTATCTCTAATATTTATCACAGTGTCTGGTACATAAGAATTATTACAAATTTTTTGACATTAAACAGAAATGTATTTTGATAAAAGCTTTTTCTCCATTTAATTATATAATTATACAATTTTATTATTTTTGTTATAAATATGTACTGTCATATTGATAGTTTTCCAAGTAAGAACTTGACCTGGTAGGATTCCATCTAGCCTGATCATCTTTATCTTACTATAGAATCTATGTCATAGGTGGCTGTAGTTCCTTTTCTAGTATTTTATTAACAATATTTGTATCAAATTAAGACAACTCTCAGGTATCACTACACTCCTGTCAGATTGGCTAAAATGATTGGAAAAGATAATGATGAATGTTGGAGGGAATGTGGGAAAACTGAGACACTAATACATGGTTAGTGGAGTTGTGAATTGATTCAACTATTCTGGACAGCAATATGGTAGACTATCAAACTGCGCATACCCTTTGATCGGGCAGTGTCTCTATTGGGCCTGTATCCTAAAGAGAAGATCTTAAAGGAAGGAAAGGGACCCACATGTGCACAAATGTTTGTGGCAGCCCTTTTTTGTAGTGGCAAGAGACTGGAAACTTGGTAGATGCCCATCAGTGAGAGAATGAATAAGTAATGGTATATGAGTGTTATGCGATATTCTTGTTCTGTAAGAAATAATCAGGAGCATGATTTCAGAGAGACCAGGAGAGACTGACAGGAACTGATGCTGCGTGAAATGAACAGAACCCGGAGATCATTGTACATGACATCAACATTATACAATAATCAATTCTGATGGACGTGGTTCTCTTCAACAATGAGGTGATTCAGGCCAGTTCCAATGATCTTGTGATGAAGAGAGCCATCTACACCCAGAGAGAGGACTATGGGAACTGAGTGTAAATCACAACATAGTATTTCCATCTTTTTTGTTGTGTTTGCTTGCATTTTGTTTTCTTTCTCATTTTTCCCCCTTTTTGATCTGATTTTTCTTGTGCAGCATAATATTGGTGGATCTAGAAGAATTGTACATGTTTAACATATATTACATTACTTGCCATTTAGGGGAGAAGATAGGGTAAAGGGAGGCAGAAAAAAAATTGGACCACAAGGTTTTGCAAGGGTGAATGTTGAAAATTATCTGTGCATATGTTATAAAAATGAAAAGCTTTAATTAAAAATAAATAAATAAAAGGAAAAAATATATATTTACACCAACATTCATTAGGCATATTAGGCTTTAGGGTTTTTTTGGTCTATATTTTAATTCTCCTTGGTTTTAAGACTCATAATTTATATCATAAAAAATCTTGTTAGGATCCATTCTTTTGCTCTTTTAAAGTTATATAATTCTGGAATTTTCTTTGAATATTTGATATAATCCACTTATAAATCTTTTTGGTCCCATTTTCTCCATCCCCTACTCCGGAGGAGTTTATTTATGATTTGTTCAATTTCTTTGAAAGTGAGTTATTTCAATTATATCTGATAATCACAGCATTGCTATTTTTCTAAACATTAATCCATTTTATTTAAGTAGATTATGTTGGCATATAATTGAGAAATGCATTTTCTTTAAATTAAAAAAAATTAGAGTTTTGAATTCCAAATTCTCTTCGTTGACTCCCCCCTCCCCTTTCCTGCTCCCCATGGTAAACATGATTTTGCCTGTACAATTATATAAAACATTTCCATGTTAGTTATTTTGGACAAGAAGATTCAAATGAAAGAAAAAATGAGAGACATGAAAAATCACATGTTTCAATCTGTATTCAAATAATACCAGTTCTTTCTTTGGAGGTAGACAGTATATGTTTCATCGTTAGTCCCATGGGGTTGTCTGGAATCATTGCATCACTGAGAATAGCTAAGTAACTCACAGTTCTTCACAGATTGTTGTTACTGTGTATAATGTTCTCCTGGTTCTGTTCATTAAACTCTGCATCAGTTCATGTAAGTCTTCCCAGGTTGTTCTTCAGTCATCTCGCTTCTCATTTCTTATAATCATACTCCACATACCGCACTTACAGTCCCACAGCTTCTTTAGCCATTCCCCAATTGAAGGTCATCCCTTCAATTTCCAATTATTACCACCACAAAAAGAGCTGCTATAAGTATTTTTGTACAAAAATGTCCTTTCCTCATTTTTTTAATGTCTTGGGATATAGATCTAGCAGTGGTGTTGAATCAAAGGGTACATAGTTTTATAGCTTTGGACATAGTTCCAAATTGCTCTTTAGAATGACTGGATCCGTTCATAATTCACTACCAATGCATTAGTGTTCCAATTATCCCACATTCCCTCCAACATCCAACATTTTACTTTTTTTTTTTTTTTTTGCCATATTAGCCAATACAATAAGTCTGATATGGTAGAGCAAAATATTTTCTAAAGATATTCTTTATTTCTTCCTTATTTGTCATAGACTTCCCTTTAAAATTTTTGATTCCGATAAATTGACTTTCTTTCTTTTAAAAATCTAATTAGCTAGTGGTTTATCCATTTTATTCTGTGTTTTAAAAATAAATGCCTCGATTTTATTTATTTGTGCCTTTAATTTTGTTAATTTATTTTTGAATTTTTATAATTTGTTGATTTTTAAAATTTGCATTCTCAAATAATACTTCTTTCTTTTGTTGATGAAAGTATTGAAACTCATTTCTCCCAGTGATGGTTTTGGCTGTATCCCACCCTGAGTTTCTCTGTTTCCATCGTTGGGAGGAGTCACTTCTATTTTCTTGTCCTTGTTTATATAAACCTCTCCGTGTCCTTCATGATCTTCATCTCTTATGGTTCAGTCATATAACTATAATAATAACAGTTGCCATTTGCAAAGGGATTTTGGGTATACAAAGACCTTTGCATGTTAACTCATGATTTTCATAAGAATACTGGGAGCTAGATGCTGTTATTACCCCTATTTTACAGATGAGGAAACTGAGGCAAGAAGAGGTTGCCCAGGATCAGACAGCTAATAATGAGCTGAGGGAGGATTTTAACGCAGCTCTGAATGCAATGCTGTATTCAATGAAGATTTCACTTTTCATTGAGTCAGTGAATGTCTTCTTGTCAAATTGGCCTTGAATCAATGAAAATGTGCTGGCAAAAATGTTGCCAATCCCCTGCAGGGATGCCTTTGTTTGCTTTGTGCATTTTTTTTCTTTTGGAGATTTGGGTTTTCCTCTTTTTGATCAGGTTAGCTCAAAGTTGTCAAGTTTAGAGACTTTTCAGCAACCAGTGAATTTGTTATTTCTCTGGCCCTTTTGTTTCCTGTTTTATTTCAGCTCGTTTTAAAGTTTTGTGTCTCACTCAGGTGTAGAAGGGTCCAAGTGACCGGGTTCCTCTGAGCTCTGGTGGGCTCCATGAGCAGATTTAGCCCAAGGGCTGTTGGGAAACATGCTGGCAGATGGTGGAAAAAGGGATGGTGGACCTGTGGTGTGTATGTGTATGGTGTGTGTGTGTGTGTGTGTGTGTGTGTGTGTGTGTGTGTGTGTAGTCCCAGGAATAGATGAGACACCCAGGGAGGAGCAGGTCAAACCTAGGAGTACAAACCTTGGGGATTTCCTGCAATAAGGAGCAGAGACCACTCTGCCACCCCCAACTTTGCCCACGAACAAGACAACTTGTAGCTACTATGCTAGGGCTGACTTGGAAGGGAATGGAGTGGGTTGGTGTGAGAAGTCTTTATTAAGCACCTACTCTGTGCTTCACACTATGCTAAGTCATTTTATGATTAAGCAATAATTATCTTCATTTTACAGCTGAGGAAACTGAGACTGACAGGTTAAGTGACTGCAGGGTCACCCAGATAGTAAGTGTTTGGGGCTGGGTGGGGAGATGATGGTTCCCAGGAGCCCCAGGGAGCATCCACTCTGTCCCCTCCATTATGGAGCGACTTGGCCCAAGTCCCGTTGGCAGGAAGGTCACAGACCCAGCACACAAAGGCAGGTGCCTGACTGCACCCAGGGGCCGCCCTCGCCCTAGGAAGGACAGCAGGCCTTCCTCAGGTCTCCCCTCGGCTCCCTCTGGACCCTTGAGCTGCCCTGGCCTTCCTGGGGTCTCTGAACATGTCACTGCCCCAGTTCAGGAAGCGGGCTTCAGCCCTGGAGATTCTCAGGCCAGTGTGCTCCCTCCCTCCTCACCGGGCCACGGCCCTCTGCCCTCCTGCTCCCCCTGCCATCTGAGGGCAGCCGGGCACCTGTCCCTGGCTCTTGGCTGCCCCCAAGTGGTCACTGGCTACATTGGCCCAAGCCCGATCCCAGCCCTTCCCCCTCTGGCACAGAGACAGGCCCCAGTTTGCCCTGAGTCCTTCCCATTGCTCCAGGACCTCTCTCTGAAGGTTCTTCCTCACCTGTTCTCTAGAGCCTAGTTTGCAGGGCCTCCTCCAGGAAGCCCGCCCTGATCCCACCCTTCAGGAACACTTTCCCCTCCACACTCCTGGCCTGGGACTGACCCTGTGATCCTGACACTGGGGCCTCCGGGACCCGGCCTCGGACCGGCCTCCACCTCGCTCAGCTCTGGGCCTTCTCTCCGCCCTCCCAAAGCTCTGGACTTCCTCAGCAAGCCTCCCCACCCCCACCCCGGCATCATTTCCTATTGTCCAGTCCACTGTCTCTGCAAGCTGTCTTCCCCAATGCAATAGTTAGCTCCTTGAGGACAGAGACTTTCTTTTACCTTTCTCTGACCTCCCTTCCCCTTCTTCCCTGCTGGTACATAGTAGGTGCTTAATAAATGCTTGTTGACTAATCAGTCAGACAAGGGGCTGTCGTGGAAGAGGGATCACATGTGTTCTGTCTAGTCCCAGAGGCAGAACTGGGGGGCAATCAAGCCAGGGGAGGTGTGGGAAGGAAGGGCTAGGGAAGGGTGGGGAGGGAATTTTAGTTGGGACTTAAAGGTCAGTAACTGTAGGGGAGGAGGGAGAGAACTGGGGAGGAGGGAGAGTGGGGGGGAGGGAGCAGTCCAGGAGCAGTTCGGCCTGCCTAGACCCCTTGGGAGCAGTAAGTCCTTAAGGGAGAGCCCCGAGAGGCAGGGCAGTGCAGTGGCCGTGGCTCTGGACTTGGAGCCAAGCAGAAACTGGGGCACAGCTTTGACCTTGGCCTGACTGGCTCTGTAGCCTCGGGGAGGCTTCGACCCTCCTCTGAGGGCCAGCCAGTCTCCCTCCTCTTGCTCAGAGAGGCGCCAGTGAGGTCCTCCCTGGGACTTGGCCGAAGGAGGCTTTGAAGGGACCACAGAGCGGGAGGGAGCCAACGTCTGGCTCAGGGAGACTCACCTCAGCCTGCGGTTCCTTAAAACTGGGAAGTGCGGACCTAGGAGGGGACAAGGTCCTTCCTTGAGAAAAGCTCATTGAGGGACCCTGGCAGCAGCCTGGAGGCACCATCCCCCCTGCTTCCTGGGCCCCCCCAGCCCCTCCTCTCAGCTAAGGGAGGGGTCCTGGGCCTGGCTGGGGGCGGGGCTTGGCTGGCCCCTCCTTTGCCAGAACTCGGGCCAGCCTCTCTTTGGATCAAGGGCCCTGAAGTTCTGGTCTTTGCTCGTGACCTTGGGCACGGTCTGTCAGTCAGTCAGTCAGCAGTAACTGGACCTTGGTTCTCCCTCTTTGCAATGGGTCTGCCCCGATGATCAGCTGAGAGAGCTTCCTGCCATGGGACGACCATGGCCGGCCAGCCCGAGGCAGAACTGGGGGGGAGGAGTGCTGTCCGTGCCAGCCCGTGCCAGGCCGTGCCAGGCCGTGCCCACAGCTGGCCCTCCTCTGCTGCTCACCCCCAGGCTCAAGCTCTGTGCATCCCCCCAGGATGGGAAAGGGCAGGGGGGAGCCCAGGGGCTCTGGCATGGCCCACCCTGGCCACATTCCAGTCCGGGAGGCAGCAGTTGCTTGGAGGCCCGCTGGTGAGTCCTGGGAAGGGGCTCATTAATCATGGGCTCCTTGGAGGTTCCCCTGGTCCCTGGCCCTCCCTCCCGAGAGCCCCATGCTTGCCGGCCACGGTGGGTGTGCTGGTGGGGGACGTGCCTATTTCTGTGGGCAGTGGGAGTGTGGAAAACAAGAGGGCTTTTTCAGGGAATTCTGGGGAAGGAAGGCCCCCTCCCCTCTTGCCTCACACCCTCCCCAGGGCCGGGGCCAGCACCCTCCCTCTCACAGGCTAGGAGACACTTGTGTCTTGTGAGCCAGCATGGGCCCATAGCGGGTGATGCCGCCGTCCCAGATGTGGGCCTTTGAGGGCCCCGTCCAGAGGCCCCCAGGATGCCCCAGAGGACCCCAACCCGCTCCTCCTGCTCCTGGCCTCTACAGCTCTGGTCTCTGGAGGCCCAGACACAAGATGACAAGCTGGGGAGTCATTATCAGGGCAGGCGTGCGGCCTGGGTACTGGAGGCCGGGGCACAGGAGGCCGGGGAGCAGATGAGGACCGCACCACGGCCTCAGCGCGGCTCCCTGTGGGGGGCTACTCCCGGGCTCTGCTGGGGGCTCTTCAGAGGGTTCTGCTCCTTCATGCCGGCCTTCGCTGTCACCCTGAGAGCCTAAAGTGCAGCTCTGATGTTCAGAGCCCCAAGGGCTGCGGGCTTGCTTTTTAGAGAAGCATCCTGGGACCGGAGTTAGGATGACCAGAGTGCAGATCCAGGCGGTGTGATCCTGGAGAGTCCCTTCACTCAGATCGTTTCAGTTCCTCCTCTCAAAGGGTCCAGTGAAGAAAGACTCGAACATTTCCTAGTGCTCAGCACCGGGCTAAGCTGGCACTAAAGTACCAACCATGGGAAGGAGGAGCCGGGAGTAACTCTGTTTTACAGATAAAGAAACTGAGGACCAAGTGGAAGGACTCGCCCATGGCCACCTAGTAAAAGTCTGAAACTGGATTCGAACTCAGGGCTGACTCCTTTATGAGAAGGGCCAGTCACAACCTTCCCCCCATTCCTGGAGGCCCCCCCCAGAGGGAGGCCCCACCTCCTGGAGGCCCTACCCCTAGGGCCTCAGGCTGACAGCAGGACAAAGCCTGAAGATAATGGAGGCCAAGTCCTCTCAGCTAGAGGACGATCAGATTGCAGAAGGGGCCCCTCAAGAGGGTGGGGCAGCCTCGGGGCAGGTGCTGTGCTCTGCCAGGACAAGAGACCTGGTCCCTGGGGAGGGGCAGGGGCTCTGAGCCCGCCCTCTGCCAAGTCCAAGGCCCCGGGGAAGGCCAGCCTTTCGGGCCCCCAGAGCATCCCTCAAAGCTCTGTCACACACAAGGCGGGCTGCTGAGGGCAGTCTGGCCCAGCTCGGGACTGTCGGCAGGCTACGCTCGGCTCCTCAGTCTCCCCATCTGTAAAGCAAGAGTTCAGTGGAATACAAGTGGACAGACTGTTATAAGTGTTCCACCTTGGCCCAGATACAAAAGGGGAGGAGGGGACAAGCCCCCCCCCCCAGCTCATTGGTGTGCAGATGATTGATCCTCACAGGTGGGGGAGGGAGTAGAGGAGGGAGGTAGCACTCCTGATTGGGGGCTTCTGGAGGACCTCTTTCCTAGGAAAGAAAGCGTCCTGCCCCTGCTGCTCTGGGGGTGACCCACAGGACCAGGCACCGAGAGCCAAAAGGACTCTCCAGCTCCCCCCCCCTCACTTTACGGAAGAAAAAATTAGGAAGGAAGGAAGAAGAATGAGGGAAGGAAGAGAGGAAAGAAGAAGGGAAGGAAGGAAGGGAGCAGAGAAAGAAAGGAAGGGAAGAAAGAAGAATAAGAGTGGGAAAAGAAGAAGGAAGAAGGGAAGAAAGGAAGGAAGGAAGGAAAGTAAGAAGAATAAGGGTGGGAAGAGAGGAAAGAAGAAGGGAAGGAAGGAAGGGAGCAGAGAAAGAATAATGAAGTGGGAAGAAAGGAAGGGAGGAAAGAAAGAAGAATAAGGGTGGGAAAAGAAGAAGGAAGAAGGGAAGAAAGGAAGGAAGGAAGAAAGGAGGGAAAGAAGGAAAGAAGGAAGGAGGAAGAAGAGAGTGAAGAAAAGAAGGAAGGAGAAAAGAAGGAATGAAGGAGGATGTCTAAGAAGCAGGAGAAACAAGGTGGGAGGGCAGGTCTTAGGGAAGGACATGTCAGGTTGAGGGGGCCCTGTGGGAAGTAGACTGTCCCAGGTACCAAGGAAGGTTCTAGGATGGGGAGGCTTTGGGGCCCCAAGGTCACACTGGCAGTTGGTGGCAGAAGAGCTCCAAGTCTCCATGGTCCTTCATATGTGTTGTCTTGAGCTCTTTTTCTCATCTATAAAATGGGAGGCCACTTACCTGAGTCCAGACACTTGGCACCTACACCTAGGTACTTCCTTCCTTGGATCTGGGACCTCGCTGACGTTGGCACTGCACGCCCCCATGGTCATCTCATGGATGGGCTCATCTTGGCCTTCTCACCCATTTCCTTGGCCCCAATGACCAGCATCCCCATACTTGGGCTCCTGGAGGAATAGGGAATCTGGGGCCCTCCCCCCACCCCCGAGGCTGTGGCCCCCTTTCTGTGCAGTGGGAAGGCATAGATTGGGCAAGAACTGCGCTTCTCATGACCTTCCCTGGGTACTCCCTCCAGCAGCAAAGTTTGCAGACATCTTTGGGGACGTCAGATTTCTTTTCCTTCTAGTCCTGAGCTGGGGATGGTGCCCCTGGAGGTGACCAACTGGGCATGGAAGGGCTGGTTTGTGGCCTCTCCCAGCCGGTTGGTCCCCCTCACCTCCCCCCTTGCCCTCAATATTTAGACAGTAATGTTGTTTCTCCCACGATTATTGTGTGAGTTTTCTTAATTTAGTGCCCGCTGGGTGGCAGCAGGGGGCCACTCAAACATGTTGTCCGTGAGGTGCAGAGGGAGGCCCGGAGCAGCTGTGTGTGCCCCACTTTATTAACTCAAGGCCTCACCGGCTGAAAATTTCATTAGCTTGAGTCAAAGGCCCCGGCTCCATCAGCAGCCCCGGAGCGGGTGAGTCCTTTGTGTAGGCCTGACCCATGGCCAAATGGATTACTGTTGTAAGTGAGACCAGGGGCCTAATGTTCAGCCTGTCATGCACACACGGTCTGTCTGTGACCTCTGCGAAGATGAGTGTGGGAAAGCCCTCCCCCCACTGCACATTCCCTGGAGCTGGCAGTCCCTCTCCTAGCAACGAGGAGTGGGGCCGGCCCAGGAAGTGCCCATGCCCTCCCAGGTGCCAGGAAATCCAGGCTGAACGGAGGCAGACCAACAAGGCCCCGGAGCTCCAGCTCCAGAAGGATGGACTTCTCAGGCGGTTAGGGCCTCCCTGGAGGCCAGGACCAAAAATCAGGGTGTCAGCCCCACCGTACTTTGTGTTCCCCCAGCGTAGAAGCCTGGCCGGCAACTGGTCCTGGATTAAGCAAAGTGGAGAGGGGTGAGCAGAGGCAGCTGGACCAAACTCCATAGCCTGCTATGCTCTCCTGCTCCTCTCTACCTGCATCTATGAACCCTCATCTTCCTTTAAGTCTCAGCTTAAGCTTTCTCTCCTCCTGAAAGCCTTCCCTGACCATCCCACTCCTCAACTCAGAACCAAACGGGACCTGGAGGGGAGTTCAGAGGCCTGGAGACCAAGCCATACCGGGACAAGAATCCATTCCCACAGAACATGGGGTGGGCTCAGTTCCGTTCAGCAATCACTGATGGCAATAGCATAGACCTTGAGACATCGATAAACAGGAAGCAGTCCCTGTCCTCAAGAAGCTTACATTTTATGGGAGCAAAGTAGCCTATTACAGACAAGCAAATAGAAAGTACACACAAAGTTACCTAGGCACTGGAGACAAGAAAATACAAAGTAACCTAGGACATTATAGGCAAGTAAACACAAAGTACACACAAAGTAATTTAGCACATTATAGAATACAAAGTATATACAAGGTAACTTAAGCACACTGGAGACAAGAAAATACAAAGTAACCTAGGACATTATAGGCAAGTAAACACAAAGTACACACAAAGTAATTTAGCACATTATAAACAAATACAAAGTATATATAAGGTAACTTAAGCACACTGGAGACAAGAAAATACAAAGTAACCTAGGACATTATAGGCAAGTAAACACAAAGTACATACAAACTAATTTAGCGCATTATAGACAAATACAAAGTATATACAAGGTAACCCAGCACATTATAGACAAGTAAACACTAAGTATACACAAAGTCATCTAGCACATTATAGGCAGATACAAAAGGTAACATAGCACATTACAGAAAATAAATACCATATATATATGGTAACCTAGCACATCACAGACAAATATAAGATATGCATAGGATAACCTAGCACATGATGGACAAGTCAACACAAAGTAACCTAGGGCAGGGGAAGGGAGGAAACTCGTTGACAGCTGAGGGGCTAGACCAGGAAAGATCTGCTCTAAGATACCTGAGCTGAATGTGGATGGGAACTGAGATAAGGCAGATCAGTGCACCGGGAAGAGGACCAGCAAGGACAAAACCATGGAGGGAGGAAACAGGATATTGTATGTGAGGAAGGACAAAGAAGCCATTTTGGCCAGATAGAAGACTGCATGAGAGGGAGTGATGTGCAGTGACCAGGGAAAGGAATTGGGAGCTTGGCTGTAAATAGTCCTTTAAAGGCCAAACACAGGAAATATTGGGAGCCTCTGGAGTTTCTTGATCAAGGTAGTGACATGGTGAGATGTCTTCGTTTCTGAAGAAAGTCAATTTAGCATCTGAGTAAAGCTCAGCTCCCCGTGGAAAAGGGGAGAGATTAGGAGGCTATTACAACAGGCAGGAATGAGGTAAGATGTGGATGAAGAGAATTTTTATTTTCTTTTTCTTTATTTTCCTCAACGAAAGCTTTTTGTTTTCAAAATACATACATGGATAATTTTCAACATTCATCCCTCCCAGCTCTATCCTTGTTCTATTCCAAGGCCCCTCCCAGCTCTGACTGTTCATATTTTATGTTCTAAGATTCTTCCCACAAGGCTGAGCTCTTTTGGACTTTTCCTTTAAGCCCTAGCAGCCTCTTCATCCAGGTAGGTCACTTTTGGCTGTGGGACTTAAACATCTCAGAAGTCCCCTCTGCCCCGGGGCTCCTTCTTCTGAAGCCAACCGCCCATCATTGGGCCTAGGCCTATTTGAGCACAGTCACATCTCCTGATCACTTAGTTTATAGCAGGTTTGCAAAGCAGGTAGCAAGCATTCATTAAGCACTTACTGGGTGCCAGGCACTGGGTTAAATGCTGGGGAAACAAAGACTGGTAAAAAGCACTGGTCCCTGCTCTCCAGAGAGGGAGTCGACAATCATAGGAGCTACAGCTGGGGATCACTTAGTAGTGATTGCATGCAGGTGATTTAGCTTGAAGCCGGGGCCTTAGGAAGCACGGGCAGGTAATGGGAGGTAAGCTCTCTCTGAATTCTCCCTCATCCACCTCAGACCTTTCTGTTGGGATTCACAGTCCATGTGCATCCTAAACTTTTTTCTTTCTATGAAATGAATCCCTTGGGGACACAGGAGAGGGCACATAATAAATCTCCAATAATTAGGGGTTGAATGGGAGGATCAGAGCAGAGACCAGCTGCCGTCAGGCACCTGAGAGAGGGAATTCCATGCCCATTACCTAGGAAAGCTGGTGAATGGGGGTCAAATCCAAGGGCAGGACGCTCACTGAAGATAACACCCACATGTGTCACCCTGAAAGGCTCACTGTCCCCACAAGAGTCTTTGGCTCCCCCTGCCTCCCTGAGCATGGAGACCCTTTGGTCTCGGTGGCTATTTTGGTGGACCTTAACTCCCACTCACCTTAACCAGATTCCTGAGCCTTGGAGAACGGCCCCAAAGTGGCCCGAAGATCCATTCTTCTCCCTGTGGAGAGGTTTGTTGTCAAGGTGGCATGGGGGTGGCGAGTAGAGCTTGCATTAATGGAAGGGACCCTTAGGTTAGTTCACTTACAGATAAGGAAACTGAGGCTAAAGCACCAAGCTATCCAGGAAATAGTGAGTGAGATTATCCCACTTTCCCTTGGAAGCATTTTCTGTCTCCCCACACCCAACACTGGCCCTCACCATGGGCTCGTGGTATGGAGAGAGGCTGGGATTTTCCTGATCTTAAAAAGTAAGAACATTGAGGGGGGAGCAGGGAAACAGTCTGTCCTAACTACCAGGCAAGCAACTAGTCATTGGTTGCCTGCTGTCTGGAAAGGCTGGAACTCTTGTGGCCCCATAATGGGATAAGGAAGGAGATGGTGGGAGAGTCCTGCGCAAGTCCAAATGAAGCAAGCCTTTCCTTGGGTCCTTAAAGAATGGGCAGGTGAGATTGCTGAGCCACTGCTAGGGGTCCTTGAAGGCTGGCAGAGAGTGGGAGAGGAACTAGAGCCTCAGCGGAAGCCAAATATCACCGAGAAAGGCTAATTCGAACTTCACACCAAAGGCCTGGGAGCTTGACTCAATTCCAGGCAGAAATTTTAGAGTGGGTCATTAAAAAGCTGGTTGGCTGATATTGAGAAGAGAGCAGCAGCAGCGATTACTAAGAGCCAGCCCTTGATGATGATCAAGGGTAATTCAGGCACACTAACTGCACTCCTACTTTAATGGGACTACTATACTGGCAGCTCAAGAAAATGTGGTTGGGGGATAACTGGAGAAAGTGTGTGTGTGTGTGTGTGTGTGTGTGTGTGTGTGAGAGAGAGAGAGAGAGAGAGAGAGAGAGAGAGAGAGAGAGAGAGAGAGGGAGGGAGGGAGGGAGGGAGGTTTGGAGGGAGGTTTGGTGGATGGCTGGATATAAGTGGGGGGGGCATGTACATATATATAAAAGTGGGTATATGTATGTGGACTATGGATATATGTGAATATATGTGGGTATTGAATGCATATTTTCTCCCAAACACTGGAGAATGTCTCTCACATTATTCTGTTGGAAAACATAATGCAAGGTGGACTAGGTTCTAGTAATGGTGAGTTCAGAATGAACAAATTGATTATTGATTCACTCAGCAATTATTAAACACTTACCGTATGCCAGGTATTATCTCAGGTACTGGAGATACAAAGACAAACTCCCAAACAGTTCCTTTTCTCAAGGGGCTTTGTTCCATTTTTGAGATACAATCTGTGAACAGGAAAGTAGAGTAATTAAGAATGTGGCATCCCTTTGAAGAGAAGGCAGCAAGTCTCGATGAGCCTGGACAGAAATGACTCAGAGGACACCCCCCCAAAGGGCACAATGTGGGGGGAATGATTATCTGTAACCTGTGATACATGAGGAGGAATGGGGGAAAAGTGCCTAAAAAAATGTATTACCCAACAAAAATGTGTAGGAAAGGAGAGCGTGGAAGGCCCACATGTTCCACTGGGATCCATAAGGAGAAAGCTTAGCACCTGGCACAAGCCCTGCTAGGACACGGAGGAAGGGTTCAAGGGGAAGACCGGTATGTTTGATCGGGGACTGCATCAGTAGGGGGGAGGGAGCAGAGAGGGCAGGAGCCTTCAGCCTTTGTGGGGTATTTTACCAACCCTTGGGGAAACGGGACTCCTTTCTTAGGAAGCCTGGGACTCCTTGGGACTCTCTGGGGCCTCCAGGGGCCCAGGCAGGAGCAAGATCCCGAGCTGGATCCCGCAGCTTCTGCTGCGCCCTCTCTATGGAGGGGGAAGACTTGTTTTTCTCCAGGCTGGGTTCACGATTCCAAGCATTCCTGGGGCTGAGAGAGGAGCGAGGGTGGGGGGCACCAGCGGGTGGGCGTGTGGGAGCGGCCGCTCCCCTCTCACCCCGGGCTTGGGGCTCCAGGAAGCCTCCGCTCTTCCCCCAGTGACGATGGGCCAGCGAGCTCCTCTCTCACAAAAAACGTTCTGGGAGCAGAACACACGCTTCCCGTCAGTTTTTATGTCGATGATGGCTCGCTGGTGAGCGGGGCATTCTGTTCTCTGCAACTCTTGTTAAAATATTTCATCTAATTAAGTTTTTACAACCAGATCTGCTTCATGTCAGATCCTCAGAGTTTGTGCAGCCCAGCCTTGCAGGCTTTGTGGGAGGCCTCCAGCACAAAGACTCAGAAACGGAGGGGACCTCATGGTGCCCCTCCTCAGTGGATTTGCCCAGTGGTCAGCGGCTCCTCTTGAATATCTTTAGTGGTGAGCAGTTCTCTGCCTCTCCAGGCAGCCCATTCCACTTTGGAAGAGCCCTAAGGGCTTTTCTTACATCCTGGGTTTTCTTAAGAAAACAAGGGTTTTCTTACTTCCTGCTTAATCCTTCTCTGGGCAGATTTCCCCCATTGCTCCAAATTCTGCCCTCTGGAGTTCAGCAGAAGGAGACAGATTTCTCTTCAGGGGAGAGCCCTCAAATGCGAAAACAGATTCTGTGTCCCTGAGTCGTCTCTAGATAAAGCTGATCTCCTCTGGCTACTCACCATCATGGCTGCCTTGATCTGGACATGTATCATTTCCCCTTTCTTCCTGCTTCCAGGGACCAGAGGAGGCAATCTTTCTAGGGTATCCAGGGGGCCAGCAGGCTCACTAGTGCAGCACTGTGCTAATAACTTTGGCTAGCCAGGAAAATGGCATCTCCTCACCAACAGAGAGAACCAGAGGACCGCATGCTGGATCTTCTCCAGCATTATCAAGAGCCTTGCTGGTGGGGCAGGACAGGGTAGGGGGACCCTGATGGAGGAAACAACATCGCTCACTCCATCTGAGGCTAAGGCTTGACTCACGGGCTCTGTCAGGGGCTCCAAGGTCTTTAAAAAGAACTTTCCTCACAATTAATTGAGGAGGGAGAAAAAGAAGGAGGGAAAGAAAGAAGGAAGAAAGGAAGGAAGGAGGTATGGACGGAAAGAAGGGAGGCGGGAAAGGAGGAAAGAAGGAAGAAAACAATTATCAAGTGCTTATGATGTGCCAAGTGTTTTATAACTATGATTTCATTTGATCGGTTCAGCAACCCTGGGAGGTAGGTGCTCTGATTATCCCCTTTTACAGTTGAGGAAACTGAGGCCAACTGAGATTAAGTGAGTTGTTCAGGGTCATTCAAGCTACTAAGTTTAAGAGAGATTTGAACTCTGGCCTTCCTGACTCAAGCCTCAAAACTCTGTCCACTGAGCTCGGGGTCTCAAGGAATAAAATTATTCCTGTTCTCATCCTATAGATCATCAAATTGAGGATGGGGGTGGTGGTGGATAAATGGGTTAGCGGCAAGGCTGGGCTGTCAGAGGTTTCTCTCTAACCCTCCCTTCCTCCCTTTTACTGCAGAGGGCAGCATCCTCCTCCTCCTGAGTCCTCCAGCTCCCAACCTGGGAGCCATCCTGGACTCCATCCAATATCTCACCAAGGCCATTGATTCCACCTTTACACCAAGCTCTTCCCCCTTCTGATGTTGCCCCCCTCCCTGGGCAGGACCCCTTCAGCTCACACTTGGACTATTGAAAGAGACATCAAAGCGTTGGAGACCTTGGGAAGAATGGAATAGAAATGAAGGGAGGGCCCCGAGGAGCCCCCAGAGCTGTAGCAGAGCAACTACCCCCCAAAGCAGTGACTAAATGCTGCCAGAGGTGCCACAGTGGTTAGAGGCTGGCAAAAAGGAAACAGCCCCTGCCTGCAAGGAGAGAGCCAGCTCGGGGGGCTGAGATGAGTGACCAGAAGGTCACTTGAAGAAAGACAGAGAGAGGGGGAGAGAAGAGGAGGAAGGAAAGGGAGAGGAGGAGGGGGAAGAGAGGAGTGGAGGGGGAGGGAAAAAAGAAACGGGAAGAGAAAGACAGAGATAGAGAGAGACATGGTGAAAGAGAGATACACACAGAGAGAAAGAAGGAGACATGGGAGACAGAGAGACAGGAGGAGAGAGAGATAATGAGAGACAGGGAGAGAGAGAGAGAGAGAGAGAGAGAGAGAGAGAGAGAGAGAGAGAGAGAGAGAGAGAGAGAGAGAGAGAGAGAGAGAGAGAGAGAGAGAAAAGAGATGGGGAAATCAACCAGAGACAGGAAATTGATCAGAAATGGGGAAATCGACCAGAGTCGGGGAAATTGATCAGAGATGGGGAATTGACAAGGCTAGGTGCTGTACTGTGGGAGAGAAATGGAGACCGGGCTGCTCTGAGTGCTGGGAGCTTTGGGACTGGGAGAATGGTGGTAGGAGGGAGGTTTGGGGGGAAAGATAAGAGCTCAGAGCAGCTTCCTGTTCTTCCCAAGCTCGCCCCAGTTCTGGGGCTCCTGATGGCTGAGAAGCGACTTTGTGGCTGCCCTGACTGCGAGGTTTTACCCACAATGGGCATCTGTTTTCTGCACTGCCAGCTGCTCAGCTGCTGTCATGGGCTGCCCAAGGGTTTGCTCGTGAGGTACAGAGAATGACGGCCACCCCGTAACTAGTCCCTGCCCAGCTGGGCCTGCCACCTCACCCACAGGCTGAACCTCCCCCCCCCCCCATGTAGGCGTCATCAGGGCTCTCCTAGGGCTGCCCAGGACTCTGTGAGAAGTCTGAGCCTCTGGGGTCTGCGTAGTGTTTGGCGTGGGCGAGTCGGCCCTGCCCGGACAGTGACCCTCTAGGTGAGGGAGAAGTCCGGCAGAATCCCGCCCAGTGTACCTATTCTCCCTGCTTTTATGAGCGGGCGGCTTTATTTGTTTGTGAGTGTGCCCTCCCACCAGGGGCTCCAGTGCGCCGAGGGGAGGGCTGACCTCTTAATGGGAAACAGCAGGGAAGGAGATGAGCTAAGAGGTAGGCTCCGGCTCTGCCCATTCGTCTTTGGTTATTGGACACTTTTAGGGGGAACATCTGTCTGTCCGCTCACTCCCCTCAGCACAGGCACCGTTGGGGGGCTGGCTCAGCCCGCGCCCCGACACAACCATCAATCAGGGATTGCCGAATGAACCGAGGACGGATGTCAGGGAAGCCTAATGGGTGGGGTGCAGCCTACCCCAAGGGATGCCAGTGACTCTTTCAGGCTCAGAGCCCCCCAAACAGGAAGGGCTTAGAAATGGAAGCGCCCCCTCTCAAAAAATGCTGCAAGATTACATCTGAGTGTGGATGCTCCGGCTGTGGGTCCTTGATGGATGAGCACATCCTCAGCCTTGCCCGGGCCATGGGAGGTGAGAATTGAGAGCTAGACCCCCCCTCCCCCCATGGCAGGTCAGAGAAAAGCAGAGGTCACAGCCCAGAGAAGGTCCCAAAGGGGCCATGGCCTGGGTCTCCTCCCTCGCCCGCTCTTTCTTTCTCTGGTTTAAACTCCAGCCTCTCATTTCATAGAAGGAACAATTGTGTTCACAGGAGGACACGCCTGTCCCTGACCTCATGGGTCCTTGGGGAGAGATGTGTAGACAGATACTGACTCACTTTGGGAACTAATGGCTGAGGACCATACAAGGGGAAAAGTTGGCTTCCTGGTGAAGCAGTTAATGGTACTTATATGGCAATGGATGCCATCAGATAATCGGCAAGTGTTCCAGACCTCCCGGTGGATCTCACATTCGTGCCTTACCCACCAGCAGTTCCCACTCAGCCTGGGACCTCCAGGTCCCTCCCAGCTCTCCAGTCCCAGGAGTCGCTGTCTCGGGCCAACAGACGTCCTCCTCCCCCTCCAGCCCAAACCAGCGCCTCCTCCGAGTTTCTTCATTCTCTTCAATGAACTTCAGGTCCATCACCCTGTAGCCGGCCAGCTGGTCAGCCTTCCTTCCCCCACTGAACCGCCCCCGGACATAGCCTTCCATTGCCTTCCTATGCATTCCCCAGGCTGCTGCCACCCTCCACTTTCACCCCATATGCTGGGGAGCATCCTGAAATAGCCCTTTCATCACTTAGCCCGCCTTTTCAAAGATATTATCATTAAAACTCCAGCGGCTGAGTTAAAAAGTCCAAAGTCCTTATTCTGGCGTGGCTCTGCTGAAAATCTTCCCCCTCCTTCCAGCCAAACTGATGGTCTCCCTGCTCTGCAGATTCCTGTGGCTGCACCTTTGCCCAGGGCGATTCCCTCCCCTGGAGCACCCACCCCTCTCTGAAGCCTTCCTTAATCATCCCGCCAGAGAGGAAGCTCTCCTTCCTCTGAGATTCCCCACTCTGTCCCCTGGGTCCTGAGCCCATCCAGTCTCCTTTGGATTGTTCCTCTTTTCTCCTTAGGGAGACCCCATATTTTTTATGGCCAGGGAGCAGGTCTCCCTCCCTCCCTCCCTGAAGCTGGAACAAAGGATATCATGCCGATCACATTGGAAACCTTCCAAAACAAGAATAAGGAGACAGTGTGGGCCATAGAGAGAACCCTGAAGCTGGAGCCTGGGAGAGCTGGGTTCGGAGCCTGCCTCAGTGTGATCCTGAGCCAGTCAGCTGAGGTCTTTGCACTCTCTCTGAGGAGAGCCGGACTACAGTAAAAACAAAAGCTCACACTCTGTCTCCTCCCTCAGCCCATTTGCCATAACTCGGAGGGCCGCATCAACGTCCTCAGCGGCCGCATCTGGCCCGAGGGCCGCAGTTTGAGAACCCCTGCCTGATAGTATAGTTGGAATCAGTTGAGTGACCAGGCCCAACAACCTATGCTTGGCTCTCTGCTGTATTTGTGTTGTTGTTGTCCAAGTTCTTGGATAAGGCTATAAAGGAGGGATTGTAAACTATATAGATGACAGCAGATGGGAGCTGGTGAAGATCCAGAAAAAGCCTCTGGAGGCTAGAACCACAGACTGAAACCAAGAAGACGAGATTGAATGAGCACTAACATAACTCTACACCTCAGTTCAAGCAATTGATTTCATAAGTAGAGGTCATCACGAGATAGTGTTTTGTGTGAGGGGCTGCCACGTGGAAGAGAACTAGGGGCAAGAGCAGGGGGAACATTTTGAGAAACTTTGATCGCTCGGGTTGATGTGAGGAAAGCCTTTCTAATGATGAGAACTAGCCAGAAGGGAAATGGGTGGCCCCAAGGAACAGGAGACTGCTGTTCTTGGACAACGTTCTAGCAAAGCTTGAATTCGGTATTTTGGGGCTGATGTGGGGGAGAGGGGAGTTCTGAAGGCCCCTTTTGTCTCTATGGAAATAATAAGGCGGAGTGGCGGAGGGGCAGAGGGGCGGAGGGGAGCTGCCTCTTTCTTTTTCATTCAGGAGTGCTGAGATACTGTCCTGATATTATTAAAGTGGGTCCCCTGGATTCTAGCCTGGCTCTGACTCTGGGCAAGGGGCTTCCTATTCTAGGGGCCTCAACTGAAAAAGGAGGATCAAGACTCGAGGGTCTCTCTTCTGTTCTAGAAGTTGATGATTCTTAGAACAGGTTCCAAGTTTCCATAAATCGAGTGATTTCTGGAGTTGGGAGGTTGGGATGGATGAAGAGGATTTAGAGGGAGCCCTCCTAGTGCTGCTGTGAGAGTGTCACATGGAGCAGGGGCCACAGGCACCACTCGCTGGCAAATTAATCTTTCTAGGGCCTCGGTCAGAGCGTCTTACTCTCCTGCTCAAAACGTGTCAGTGCTCCCTACTTATCCCTCCAGGAGAGGGTGCTAGGTGGTTCATGAGAGACGGGTCAGTCAGCTTAAGAAGAAATTCATTTATTTGTATTTTCCAAATCCATCAAAATAAGTCAGATTAGAATTTTCATCCCCCCTCCTCTCCTTACAAGCCGTAGTTCCACAAAGTTCAAACACCCTGATTATCAGCACCTGAAACCATTCCAATTCCATCCACTTTAATTCTATGCCCTTGAATGAAGGGTGAGTCTCCCAGGGTGAGTGAGCGATCTTTAACAACAACGTGGGGGACTCGGAGCCCAGTGAGCCGACTCTCTCCTGGTCTCACCCCTGGAAGTTTTCCCCAAGGACATCAGCTTCAGTTTGGGCTCTTTGGTGAATCAGTTCAAGGGAAGAGGGTAGGGGACATTGATCGTGAGCTGCCCTGGGCTGGTCTGGATATAGGCGTTCAGGCCGCTGGCCGTGGCCCACTGCAGGCTCTGCAGAAGCTCAGCCACGTACTTGAGGAGAGCTTGGTAGCCGCGGACAAAAAGGCCGGGGAGGTTCCCGGCCTGGGCGGTGGCCCGCTGGAAAGCCTCGGCGATGTGGTCGCAGGCGGCTTGCAGTCGGTACATGAGCCAATCCCGAAGCTCGGCAGCCTTCCTCTTGGCCTCCGCGGCCCACGTGCCGATCTTTTCCTGGGCAGCCACGGAGACCTCGTGGATCTTCTCTTTTCCTTTTCCATCGACATCGAGGAGGAGGTCGAGGTACTCCTGGACATTTGTGTCGGTAAACCTTTCCACTTCATTGGTCAGTTGGGAAACCAAAGTGAGAAAGCCCTCAAAGGCTTTGGATTGGAAATCCTTCAGGGCGGCGAGGATCCTTCTGGCCAAACTGATTAACTTGTCTTCAATTTCATGGTATTTCACTGTCCATCCCATGACGTTCGCGTCCAGATATCGTTCCCGGAGAGTCTTGATGTGGTTGTGGAAATTTTCAGAAATTTCTTGATATTGGATCAGAACCAATGAATGCACGTACTTCAGATTTTCTGTCAGTTCCATGAGAACCGGGGGGATGAAACCAAAAGTGGCCTCAACCATGGTCCGGAAATCATCTTTGAGAGAAGAAAATGTTTTCTCCTTTAACATTGTAATTGCCTTTTCTGCCTCTTGGAAAACATAGTCTGCGAATGACTGCAGAGAGATCAGAAGGTCGGAGAATGTGAGCTCCTGAAGCTCGTTGAGTTTGGACTGGATGCTCTCGGAAACACTCTTCAGGCTCTCCCCAAACTCTACGAGGCTCTGGACAGCGGCGTTCTCGCCCAGATCCTTGACATGGGAAACCAGTGCTTCTAACGTTTGGTGGAGTCTGGAATAAGCCCGGGCTACGGCCCTCCCCGCCTGGCGCAGGAGCGCCGAGCACAGCTCTTCGCCAGTGTAGCCCTCGACCTGCCCTGGGAGCTGGAACCGGCTGACCTTCAGGAATTCCATGGCCGAGTCCAAGAGGAGCAGCGTCTTCTTGTGATATTCGTGGGTGAGCCTCAGGGCGCCCTCCAAAACCTTGTTCTTGAGGATCTGGGGGCCCCCTTCTTCTGCCTGGTAGAGACGCTGCACGGTGTCCCCCCACTGCTGGTAGGTGCTGGCAGCCTCATACGCCGCCCACCGGATCCCCGAGTCCACCTGGTCCATCTGGCTGAGGGCCCTCCGCTGAGCTTCCTCCCCTCCCTTCAGCAGGAGCTTCCTCAGCTTGCCCGAGGCGCCTCGGAGGTCCAGGCCCGTCTGCTCCCAGTGACATCGGTCCACGTAGCCGTAGAGGGTCTCCGCTGCCATGGGCAAGGCGGCTCGCATGGTCTGCGCCAGCTCGGAGGCCGTCTCCTCGTTCCAGCGGGCACTGAGCTGAAGGGCGTCCGGGCTCCCCCACGACATCAACGTCTCCGCCAGCTCCAGCTTCCTTTCCGGAGAGCCCTGAAGGGGAGAAAACAGGGTCAAGGGAGGGCTTCCTGCTGACCTGATTGGCTGTCCAGCTTTCCAGAGGGGCTCTGCTCCTCTCTGCCAGGTTGTCTATTCACACGTATCTCTGGAGTCGGGAGGCCGAGAGACAATTCTTTGCTTTTCAAAGAATTCCCACCTACCCGTCCTCCTTCCCTGTGGCCAGCATTCACGGCCCCCAGCCAGAAATCCCAAGCTGATGATGCGGGGGCTCTGGTCCCCTGCTGCCTGACCCCTGCCAGCCCCTCATGGCCTCCTGCCCGGGCCACGGCCTCTGGAGAGGTGCAGGCTCGGCTGGGGCGCTGTCCAAGAAGGCCCCCCAGCCGAGCTGCACCGGCTTCATCAGGACTCCTGATACAAAACAGATTAAGTGCCCCAGTCCCCAGAAAGCAGCCCTTGGGCCCCGGCCCCCAAAGGTCCTGGCTCTGCGGACCATCCCAGGGCACCGTGCCCAGTCCTGAGCTGGGCGGGCTCACCCTCTGCCCAGAGGCCCTCACCTTGGGACGGTAGTACATCTTGCTGTGGAGCGCGTCGGGGCTTTCCTGGCTTTCCAGGCCCAGGGTGCCGATGGGCGGAGAGGACACGGTCAGGGAGAAGCTGGTCCTGTCTTCCCGATAGTTCATGAGGATGTCGGTAAATGTGGGGCTGGTGATTTTGAGAGTCTCGATGTCCTCCAGAACTCTGAAAGAGTCATGGTCCCTCCTCAGCCACTTGCGTGAGCCCCGCCCGGACTCAGAGCAGTGGCCCCTGCCCACAGGGGCTAATGCTCTCCTCTGCCCCCACCCCCCGAAACTGCCCGGGACCTATTGGGACAGACGTTCTACAGATTTACTGAATCCCCTTCCCCCCCCCCCCCAGGAGGCCCAACTTACTCCAAGTTCTGAACCTTTGCGTTTTCCTCATACTCCACACTGAGGTCCCTGTGGGAGAACGTGCCCTTGTCCTTCCACACGAACACGTCCTCTTCCAAGAAATACTTGGACTCATCTGGGGAGAGCGCACGGGGTCAGCGGGGAGAGCGCACGGGGTCAGCGGGGGAGAGAGTGCATGGGGTCAGCGGGGGAGAGAGTGCACGGGGTCAGCGGGGAGAGCGCACGGGGTCAGCGGGGAGAGCGCACGGGGTCAGCGGGGGAGAGAGTGAATGGGGTCAGCGGGGGAGAGCCCTGAGTGGGCCCAGAGCCCCAGGGTCCAATTCAGCTGGCCCAGAGCCGGCTTCCGATCTAGTCCCCGTCTGCCTCGTTCTTGCCTCCCCGTTTCCTCAGCTATAAAAAGAGCCTCTTCCCCGGTGCTGGTTAGGACCAAATTCATGAAACTCTTTGCAAGCCTTAAAGCGCCACTCAAGTAGCGGCTGCTGGGGAGATTGTCAGCGATCCTCTTTCTTCCGAATTTCCAACTGGTGGGAAATGAAATCGCTGCCCCTCTCGCCCCCCCCCCCCCCAGTGGAAAAATGAAAGGTGGCTTATTGAAAACAAAGCCAGGGCTCAGCTGGAAGTGGCTTGGTCTCCCTGAGGAGAAGCTTGGGGCTTGCTGGCCGGCCCACTTTCTGAGGAGGCGCCTCCACGAGAGCTGTTTCTGAAGCCTCCCCACAGGCAGGAGGAGCAGCTCCTTCTCATCACATAAACACCTGCCCTTTGCTTCAGAAACGCGACTGTACGAGCCGTGTGACCCTGGGCAAGTCACTTAACCCCAAGGCCCTCAGCAAAAAAAAAAAAAAAAGAAAAGAAAAGAAAAAGAAACTAGACTGTGCTAATAAAGTTTGCTAACCCAGGATCGGGGGAAATATGATCCTTCCATTGGAAGCCGTCACGGGGAGAGCATATGAGGCACAAATCTCCATCTCCCATAAACACTGGGGAGAGGGGTCTTAATACAAAACCACCCCGTCCCATAGAGCTTCTCAACTGGCTCTTGCCAAGGGCTCTCTTTCACTCGGAGAGGCTGCCACGTGTGGACGCACTTTCCGTGGCTCTCCCCTGGGGACCCCTCTGTCGGCGGAGTCGGAGTCCCTCTCGTACTTACAGGTGAGATCGTACTCCAGGAACTGCACCGTGCTGCTGCAGGTGGCCTCCAGGCTCACCTCCATGCCTTCCTTCCTCTTCACGTTGACGCTCCAGGAGGTATTGTAGACCGGCGATGCTGCCCGGAAGTCTCCGGCCAGCACGCCAAAGTCGGGCACGAAGATTCCGGTGGGCAGCCAGAAGGTCAGAGCCGGGACCCTGATGTTCTGCTCGGACACGGCGACGCTCGGCAGGTCAAAGTCAGCAATTTTGTTGGCCACCTCGTTGAGATCCAGGACGGCTCCGGCCAGGGAAAACTTTTTGGGCAGAGTGAATGGAGACAGGGTTACCTGGAACTCGGGCACGGTCACCCCAAAGAAGGGAAGGGCGGCCTCTTCTGGGGCCGAGTATTCTGTGGAGACTTCGACTCTGGGGAATTTGACTTGGGGCAGTGATGGCAAACTGAGGGCGAACGGGGCCACGCTGGTCTTCTTGGGGACTCTCAGGGAGCTTCTCTCGGGCCTGGAGGACGGGGGGCCCGAGGACGTCAGCTCTGGCCCGGGGATGAGGAATTCCTCAGCCGTCTCCTGCACAGGGATGGAAAGCCAGTTGCCGGTGGAGCTTTTGGTGTAAACCAGGGCGCTGGACAGGTGGAGGTACTGCTTCTTGTTGGCACTGGTGGTCACGTCCAGCTTCAGGATGTCCCACAGGCTGCTGTCGTAGACCGGCAGCAGGGCGTTTTTGAGGAAGGCCAGATGGCCTTCTAAAGAACCGGCCGCATCGAGACGGATTTCAGCCGGCTCATTGGACAGCTGCACGTTGTGACTGAGGGACACCGTCTGAACGTGGCCCTCGCCTTTCCAGGAGACCCGCTGCTGCTTGAGGCTGGCAGTCAGGGTCGCCACCTGGCTGAGGGAGGCCTTCCTGAGGAGAGAGCTGGGCTGGCTGGCCTGAAGCTGAATCAGCCCGGAGGCCGTCCAGGGAGCCAGCTCCAACGTCACCTTGGTCTTCTGTTCACCATATGTCGAAAACTCCCTCCTCAGCTGCAAATGGTTCTTCCCACTGTGTTCCCAGACCACGTAAACGTGGCCAAGAGCAGCCTCCCCCGCGAAGTTGTCCTTCGCCTCCACGTTCCAGACGCCGTCCACTTTGGAGGCTCCTTCGAGCTTCACGGAAGAGCGTGTGCTCTTGGTGTCCAAGTAGGAGTTAGCTTCGCCGGCGATGGCCCCGGAATACTTCTGGGAGAGGATGGAGCCGCTGACGCTGCCTTTGCCGGCCGTCTCGAGGGACAGATAGGGGGTCGGGCTTTCCGATGTGAAGCTTTCTAAGGTGAGCTTGTGTTCCATGGCCCCCTTGCTGCTGCTGTGCAACCGGGAGGAGGTAAAGTTGTACTTGAGGTGGATGGAGGAAGAGACTGTGGGCTTGGGCTTCATGTTCCCGGTGAGCTCCTGCCGGAAGTTCGCTCTCAGGACGGGGCACTGGACTTTGGCCGTGGTGCTCACGGAGGCCTCCATGTTCCTCTTGGTCAGGCTGAGGGTGCTGTCGTGATTACCCTCCACGAACTTGTTATTCAGGGACAGAGCCGTGGCGAGTTTCAAGCCCCTCTTCCTGGTCAGGCTGGTCGTCCCGTCTAACTTGTACTGTAAAGCATCAACGACGGAGAAGGAGGATGACTTGAAGTGAGCCACGATGTCCGACTGATTGTACAGGCCCACATTGGTGTTCAGCGTGATGACGCTCGACTTGAAGGAGAAGTCGTAGGTGAGGTTGCCCATGGCCGGGATGGGGATGTAGTCTGGCGGATGTGGAATCATGATCTTGGGGAAGGAGAGACCTTGGAAGCTCTCGGGCACGTGAAGGACCGGGAACTCGAGGGATGGCAGGACAAAGGTGTAAGATGGCATGGAGAAGCCGATCCCGGGGACGGTGAAGCCAGGGGTGCGCATCTCCCTGGGGGTCACAAAGCCAAAGGCCGGCAGCTCGACGGTGAACTGATCGACTTCGATGTTGAGCCCGGGGATGTAGTAGGCCGGAATCTCCAGGGTCCTGGGGAGGTTGTCGAGGGAGGTTTTCACGTTGTGCTTGTCGAGCCTGACCTTTGCTGCATTATAGGACTTTGTTAGGAAATCCAACGTGTTCCCCTTCACGTTCTCAAAGTGCTGATGGAGAATGTAGCTCTTTGAACTGAAGAAGTCATAAATGGCTCCGAGGGGAAAGGGGATGAGGTGACTGTCTTTGTTCTTTTTGTACCGGGTGTTGACGCTCAAGTCGAAGGACTGCTTGGTGGTCTTGAGGAAGTTCTTCAAGCCGGTCCTCTCCCACAGGGAGAAGTCTCTCAGCGAGGGCGTCGTGACCTTGGTGTAAGGCAGAGTCATTTCGGGAATTGTAAGAGGGATGTTTAAGAAGTCGAGGTTGGCTTCCCCGTTCATGCTCACGTGAGCTTCCAGGCTGTTCTCGTCGTTTCCCGCAGAGAAATTCTGGCTGTATCGGTACTGGTTGAACCTGGCACCTGACTGCCAGCTGACTTGCTGGAAGTCACAGTTCAGAGCCAGAGCGTAGTTGTTGAGGAAATCGATCTTTCCAGTCAGCTTCAGCGGAAAGCTCACCTTCATGTTCCCTTCGTTGCTCATCTCGGCGTTGATCTCGAACGGCTGCGCCAAAAACAGCAGAGAGTTTTTCAACGTCCCAGTAGCTCTCCCATTTAACTGAGCGTCGTGGATACCCTCGAGCCGAACCTTCAGCTCCCTTATCGTCCCTGAGCCTCGAACGGTCAACACGCTACGACCCACGTGCTGGGACTCAACTTCAGACTGGATTTCAAGTTTGGCAAAATTGAGGAAACTAGATTCCGAGGTGAGTTTTTGGTTCACTTTTACGTGTTTGCTGTTGATCTTATTGGATGCATCGAGGGAAGCTATCGGTCCTTCTACGGTGAACTTGAGGAGGGACTCGTGTATCCCCTCATCTGAGAAGTTGGGGAACGCGCATTTCCACGAACCCTTCCCAGCGGAAGTCACCGTTACGTGCCCCGCATCCAGCAGCGTCCCCAGGTCATGGCGCAGGTCCATCTGGCTTGAAAAGTCCATTTGAGGAAGGTTCAGCTTGTGAGAATATTTTGTGTTACTGTCAAAGGTCACTTGCTTCTGGAGTTTGAGAGAGAGACTGTTGTCCAGCTCCACCGTGTTCTTGTCCGTGTAGATGCCGACCAGCGTGCTTGCTTTGCCGAGGATAGAGGTCTGCAAAAATAGCGTCTCGCCGCTGTGCTGCGCCTTCAGGTACTTGTTGGTTAACTTTAGCGATTCCTTCAAAATCAGCCTTTCCATTTCAGGGGCCGAGAGCTGCGCATCAGCTTGGAGAGTGAAATCCAGGAAGTCCAATGTGGACATCCCTTTAGCAGTCAGGGAGGCCATGATCTCGGGGCTCCTTTCTGAGGTAGTTGTGTTCTCAATGTCCCCACTGGCATCCAGGGTGAAGAAGGGAGAGGTGATTTTTAAAGCAGCAGACATCTTGCCAAAGGTCGGGACCACGAGTGTATGGGGGATACGGGGAAGTTGAAATTCCGGGATCTGAATATCAGGAAGCTGAAATTCATTTAGGCTGAGCTTTGGAATCACGATTTCCGGGATGGTCACCTCCGGGAGATGGAAATCCGGCAGGGTGAGTGCTGCCAGAAGTGTGTCCTTCACCTTCAAGTCCTGCAGAGAGACTTCTGGCAGAGGCCATCTTAATTCACTGGACATCATCTGGTCAATGGTCCTGATGAGCTTGAGCTTGATTTCCATGAGGTCGATGGTAAAGGATGGAACCACAAAGATGTTGAGAATGGAAAATTCTGGGGTGGTAAACTGGGATGGGATCTTGATTTCTTTCAATTTCTTCATGTTGATCTGAACAGAAGGGATCCGTAAGTCCGTCAGGGGAACAACGAAGTCAGGAGTCTGAAAGGTAGCTTCTTGCAGGGCTCGGAGGCTGACCTCGAAGGCGGGCAGGGTGCCCAGCGCCGTCTTGATCTCAGGAACGGTGAAGCCACGCTCTACCAGGCTTTTCACGCTCTCCGCCCAGTCCTGGATGCGGTACTGCTCGGCAAAGTCGGTGAGCTCTTTGGCAATCAGGATCCACCAGTCCACAAGATAGGTGACAAGGGTGCTGTAAACTTGGCTGAGGGTTTGTAGGCGCTGCTGGATTTCCTTCTGAAGGTCCAACTTGTAGAGTCGGTCTCGCGTGTCTTCCAGGATCTCCAGGAATCTCCCTCTGATGTCAGCCACAGAAGCGGAGCTCATGACTTCCCAGAACCAGTCGGCGATCACCGAGAGTTGGGTGTCTTGGATCTTCTCCAGGTAGTCGGAGAGCGTGGCTCTGACCTCTGCTGCGTACAACTTGGCAGCCTCGATTTTCTGAGGAAGCTCCAGAGCCCGGATTTCCTCGTTGATTTTCTGGATCAGCTCATGGATCGCCTTGTTGGCTTCATCCACAAACTGGTTGTAATCAAAAGCCCGCAACTTCTTTATCAAGAGGTCAAGGAATTTGTTCACTTCGTCGATCAGCTGCTCAAATCTAGCCGTCTGGGCTTTCCTGACGGCTTTGTCGACGAGAGCGCGCACTTTCTCAAAGTAGGCTTTAATTTCCATTTTTTTCAGGGAGTTGGTCAGTTTCTGAGTGGTTTCTCTCAGCTTGTATTGGTTTGCCAATTGGACTAATTTATCCATTAGGACCTGCACCTGTTTGTGGACCTCATACTTATAAGTGAGCTCACGGACTTTAGCTAGAAAAGCATTGATCTTCTCAGTCACCTCATAATCTTCCAAAAGATTCATGACAACATCTCGGAGATATTCAATAACATTATTTAATTCTCGGATTGGCAACAAAGATCTCAAGAACTTAACATATACTCTGATGTCAATGGCCTCGACTTGCTTTTTCAGCCAATCAGAGCAGTGCTGGAAATCAATGTTCTGAATCTGCCGGTTCAGGTGTTGTAGTTTCTCAAGAATTTCAGCTCGAATCCGGATCATGGCATGGACTTTATTTACATTGATTTTTTCAACAAATTCATAGATAGCTTGAATCGCACTCATCACATAATAACGAATTTGATAATTGTCCTCAAAAACCTGTAATTTTTTAACTTTTTCATTGATTAGTTCTTTAAGAGATTCTTTTAATTTATGTAAGTCATAATTATCTTTAATATACTGATCAAATTGTATCAAATAAGTCTGTAATTGAGATGTGATTTCACTGAGCCTGATTTTGGCATTATCTAATAAAATTTGCAGATCATCGACTGTTATCTTATAATTTTCCATAAAAGTGATTAGTTTCTCTTTTGCATTTATAATTTGTCCTTCAAAATTAAAGTTACTGAGCTGGTCATTAACCAGTTGCGGGAGTTTGTCTAAGGTTGTTCGGTACCGCTTCACGTAGTGGTCAATATTGATGCTTTTCAAAGACTGCTGGAGGTTCTGGAGGGCGGTTAGAACGGCCCCTCGGATCTTCTCAAAAAAAGCCGGCAGGGACTCCAAGAAAGGAAGGTTGATCACGTGAACGTCCAAGTTCTTGTCATACTTGATGCTACCCGTGAGACTGAATTCCTGAGGCTTGCCAACAAGAGTCCTCAAGTCAAACGCATCGATGACGTTGATGGGCTTGTTGAACAGGTATGGCACTTCAAAGGGTGAGTCAAGCACAGCGAGGTCGGCAACCGCCCTAGTCCTGAGCTCCGTGCCCACCCTGTCCTTGGAATTGTAGGTCTGGAGGTCGTGGCTGTACTCGTTTTGGTTGGCCAGGGCCTTGAGCTTCCAGGTGCTGGACTGCTCAGCTGGAGTGAACAGGGTGTTGACTTTGTGCTCCAGGGTGGTCTCGATGCTTCTTTTTGAGCGGAGCTGGTGGCCTGAAGATGCTTTGTAATCATGGGAGAAAACGAGGGCCAGAGGCTCCGCTTTCAGCAAGAATTTGCTGTAGAGCTGGCCTGTGTGCTCCCCTCCCAAGATCAAGCGCCCATTGCCCGTGGTCTGAGCATCCATGGCCAGCTTGAATGGCTCCATCATGGTGTGGAAGACGTTGCTGAAGCGCAGGGACTCGGAGTTGTAGGCGGTGTTGACGTCGATGGCAGACGCCAGCCCGGCAAAGTTGGCGTTGACCCGATGGGTCAGCTCCGCGCCCCACACCTTGCCCACGGTGTCTGTTTTGTAACTGGTGGACCAGTCGGCGTAATTCAGGGTGTAGATGTGTTTGATCTCCTCACTTCCATAGGTGCCCTTCATGTTGCCCCCCAGACTCAGTTTTAGCGGCTCTAGCTTCAGCTTCCCCACGTTGGCGAGATCCAGGGTGTTGTACTTGAGGTTGTTGTTCAAGGTGGCCGAGAGAGAGTAGGGCTGAAGCTGGACGTTGAAGTTGTGTTGGTAAAGTTTGCTTGGGCTTAGCACATTCTCCATTTTTGAGGTGAAGTCCAAGGCCCAGCCGGCTACAACCAGGCTGCTGACGTGATCCAGTTTGGACTCTTTGTAGGAGCCCATCATGTCATTCGACAGCATCAGCCCCTCTTTGTTAATCCTGAAGTTGAAGACGTTTTTGCCGTCCGTACCCAGAACCGTGGCCTGGTACACACTTCCCAGGGCCACCTCCGTGAGGGCCACCTTCCCATCCAGGGTGTATTTTGCACTGTGTTCCTGGTAACGTGCATTGGTCGCCACCTTCAAGGACGCTCCCAGAGGCCCCAGACCAGCATTCAGCTCATTCTCGAGCATCAGCGGGAGAACCTTGAGGTTGCTGGTGGCGCTGGTCGACACGCCGTCCTGTCCGATCCTCAGAGTCGCCTTGTGGGCGCCGCTGCTGCTCGGACCGGTGCCCAGGAGGTCAGCGTTTAGTTCTAGGCCGCGGGAATTGAGGGAGCCCGAGAGCAGGGTGAAGACCTTCAGAGCCCGGAAGTCCACCTGGTGCTCGGAGCGGAGCAGGGCATTCTGCCGCATCAAGGTCAGGTCCAGCTTGTGGGTGGCTGCCAGGCCGGAGAGCTTTCCGCTGGTGTCCGATTTCAGGGTCAATTGGCTGTTTTCATATGTCAAGGAAGCGGTGTTTCTTACAGTGCCCTCTTGTAGGTCGGAGGTCGAGGTGATGGAGAGACTCCCGTCCCTGTACCTGCCCGTCACCTGGTTGGAGGCCTGGAGGAGGGAGGAGTCCACCCTCAGATTGGACTCTCCATCAATGTGACCGGTGTTGGGGTCTCTCTGGTAAGACAAGGCGCCTGTGCTCCTAGCATGGTAGGAAGCAGCTGTGAGCTGGCCTTCTGCTTGGATTTCTTTGACGTACAAATGAACCTTCTTCTTTGAATCGAGGTGGACCGAAAAGGACGCCTGGGGCCCCAAGATGCTGGAAGCATTGAAGGTGAGGAAACCTTTGGAAGCCGGATTATGCCCGATTTTTTTTACAAAGTTGTACTTGATGTTTGAATCCAGAAATTTGTGGTGCAGAGATTCATCCCAAGAATAGGTAAATGTGTTCCTGTGGTCATAAGTGCTTTCCCCATATCCTAAGGTAAAAAAGAAATGCTCCCAGTTAGAATAAGTACCATTTGAGCTAGGACACCTCGGTAGCACAGTGAATAGAGCACTGGGGCCCAGAGGAAGGAAGGCCTGAGTTCAATTACAACTTGTTAGGTGGGTCACCCTGGGCCGATCACTTAACCCTGCTTGCCTCAGTTTCCTCATCTGTAAAATGAACCTTCAAAGGAAAGGACAAAGCTCTCCAGCACTTTTGCTGAGAAAATCCCTAGAAAAATTTTGGAGGCACAAAGAGCCGGATGTGACTGAACGACAGCCACAAATAATCCGCTCCAACCAAAATCTTTGTTAAAACTTCCCAGTAAGTTAGTACTGTCCTATTTATCCAAAGACCAGTCTGTCGGCTGCTCCAATTCTATATACTATAACCACCTGCACAGATAAAATGATTAAAACCTGTCTGGGCTCCACATCCCCACACTGTCATAAAGCTTAGGCACTTTATTCCTCAAGGGAGTGAGGCGGGGAGCCCTCCTTGCGACGTGATGATCCTGCTCTAGACCCTGACAGCTACTGAAGAAATTAAATGAAGCGGCCAGTTTCCCCAACGACTTTTAGTCCTGCCCGGATCTGAGTCACGTGGCCCCAACCTGGCTGCTGGGATTGTGGCTTCTGCCATTGCTCCCCGCAAGACCCCACGCATCCCCTTCCTAGCGTCACTGAACTGCGGATGAATGAATGGAAAGACGGGTGGGTGAAGGAAGCACTAGATAAATAAATGTATATATGTATATATATGGATGAATGAATGAATGGGAGGATGGCTAGATGGACATATTAATGAGTGGATGGATGGATGGATGGATTAATTAATGAATGGAAGGAGGGATAGATGGACATATTAATGAGTGGACGGATGGATGGATGGATTAATGAATGAATGGAAGGAGGGATAGATGGACATATTAATGAGTGGATGGATGGATGGATGAATGGAAGGAGGGATAGATGGACATATTAATGAGTGGATTGGCAGACCCAGCCAGGGTCTGTTCCATGCCGCTGCAGGAAGACGCAGGGTCGGCCTCGACTTACATCGTGGCCACGTTTGGGTCACCCCTTCGCGGGATGTGACGGCTCATGGAAAGATGGGAGAACCCGGCAGAGTTGCTGAGGAGGGTCGTGGTGTATTCAATAAAAATCATTGAGCCGGGGGAAGGCGCTGCCTTCTGGAAATGGCTCTACTTTTCACACCTCTAAATGGATGGCAGCGCAAAGTGCGCCGGACCTGGAGTCAGGAACACTCATCTCCCTGTGTTCAAACCCAGTCTCACTTCCTGGCTGTGGGACACCTGGTCAGTTACGTCACCCTGTCTGACTCAGTTTCCTCAGCTGTAAAACGAGCTGGAGAAGAGGACGGCGAACCCCTCCCATGTCTCTGCCGAGAAAACCCCAGACGGGCTCACAGAGAACAGACGTGATTGGCAACGACAAAACAGCCATTTTATGAGCAAACCCAACCCCACTGAAGGGGATTTTGTTTTGATCCAAGAAGAACCTTAGGTCTGTAGGAGCCAGGGGTCCAGGCACGAGGCCCCTCAGCCTCCTGTTTTCTGGGGAGTTTGTCTCTGTGCAACTGTGCAGCACCACAGTGCACCTAGGGCGGCAAAGCCAGGAGAGGCCTCCGGCCCCTGCCCCTGCCGGCCTCCCTGTCACCCACAACAAGGCGGAGTTCTCTGCTGGGAGCGGCTCCCGGGCTGACCCCCTTCTCCCCTCCAGGAGGTGCACCCCCATCTCTGGCCCAGCGCCGCTCCCCCCGGCAGAGGCCCCGCCCGATTCAGCAGCTGCTTCCCGGCCCCCTCGGGCGGGACCCCGCGGGCGCTGGCTCACCTTGCGCACTGAAGGAGAGGAGCTCGAGGGCCGAGTCGGCTTTGAGGTGGTAGCGGCCCTGGAAGCTGACGTGCTCGGCCTTGGGGGCGGTGGTGTTCCCCAGGGACCAGGAGGCCGACCAGTTGTACAGGTTGCTGTGGACATTGGTGGAGACGTCGAAGATGCCCAGCAGGGGCACCCGAAGCGGGTAGGACTTGGGGATGCTCAGCGGCGGCACTCGGAACTCCCTGGCGGGCACCTGGAGCCCGATGGCCCGCAGGTCCAGAGCGGGCGTCCGGATCACCCGGCTCAGCTGCTCCAGGGACGTCCCACCGAAAGGCAGAGGGATCTCCACGTCCACGTGGTCCTTGTTCAGCGTGTACCTGACCCGGCCGTTGCTGTAAGCAAGCCGGGAAGGAAGAAGGGCATGATGGGGCTGCAGAGGAGAGGCTGGGAGCGAGGCGGGGCTCCAGGCCTGGCTTTGTCCCTGCTGGCTGACTGACTGGCCGGCTAGCCAACTACCTAGCTAACTGGATAGCTCACTAGCCAACTGGCTAACAGGCTGGCTAGCCAGCTAACTAGCTAATTAACAGACTAGCTAGCTAACTAACTAGCTGGCTGGATAACTAACTGGCTAAGTGGTAATGTGCCTTAGATGGGCTCTGAACTTTTCGGAGCCTCGCTTTCCTTGTCTGTTGAATGGGGAGAACAGGCTGTGCCCCAGCTTGTTCAGGGGCAACCTTTCCGTTTCCCTCTTGACCCGCCAACGCCCGCCCACCAAGGGACCCAGAAGCCCCTCGTCCGGGTGCCCCCCCACGGCTCTGCAGACAGGTTCCCTTCCTCCTTTACCTTTTCAGGAAGAGGTTGTCGGGGACCTGGAGCTCGGGCATCTCCCACTCCTGGAGGTTCCGGAGCTTTCTCCGCAGGGTCTCCCCATAAGGGAGGCTCTGGGACGCCTTCTCAAACCATGTGTTGGTAGCCTGGAGGAGGGGGAAGGGCAGTTTCAGGCCAGTGGGGCTGGATTTGCAGCTGAGGCTTTGGGAGGGCCCCTGGGAAGGCTTGGGAGGAGGGGGAGGCAGCGAGGTCCCAGGCCCACGGGAGCGGGTGAATAAACGCCCCAAGTCCAGCCCCCCGAGGCATCCCTCAGAAGGGCTCTACTGGAGGCAGCCCCAGGGAGGACGGGCTCTGAGGGAAGGTCCCTCAGCCCCCCTCCCCCTGGAAGCCCCCCGGCCACCACAGCCCTGGGAGGAAGCTCGCCACGCTCACCGCTATTAACTTGGTGCCGATGTGGCGGACGGTCATGTCCGTGTGAGCGACCCTGTGGTCCAGCCAGTCCTGGGCGCGCCGGCGCAGGCTCCCCCCGAAAGCGGAGGCCCCCGAGAGCAGCTTCTGGGTTTTCGTGTTCGTGCCCGTCTTCCACTCAAACTCGAGCTCCTTGTCATCTGAAAAGGCAAATGCTGTGAGCTGGCAGTGCCCGGGGAGAGCCCAGCCCTGGTGGTGCCCGGGGAGAGCCCGCCGCTCTCGCCACCGCCCTCGCCACCACCCTCGCTGCTTCCCAGGGAGAGCCCGCCACCCTCGCCACCAGCCCTACCGTGACGCCAGGCCACTTTCTTGGAGACGGTCATGCCGTGGGCAGAGGCCGAGCTGTCCACCTGCAGCAGGAGCCTCTCGGGGGAGCGCTGCACCAGGATCTCGCTCCTGGCCTCGGCCTGCAGCAGGGGCACCGAGAGCACGGCGCCGATCACGCCCTGCTCCTTCCGGTCACACCTGTGGAGAACCGGGCCGGGCACGGTCAGCGCGAGCCGCCGGCAGCCGAGGCCCGCCTGGCGGGACTGCCCGGGCAAAGCTGGGGCTGGACCCCTGAGTCCAGAAGGCTCCGCCTCGGCTCAGGACGGAGCTGCAGAGTGTGGGAGGAGTCATGGCCACCTACGGGGGCACCTGCTGCGCACCAGGCGTGGGACTTCAGTAACCACGCTGGGACAGGGGCTGTTACAGATGGGGAAACTGAGGCAGGCAGCGCTCAAGTGCCCCGCCCGGGGGCGGGCAAACGAGGCGTCCGGCCTGCGCCTTCTCCCCGGCTCCCGGAGGGCCCGGTCCATCCCCCTGATGTGGGTTACCTGATGTGGCCGGTGAAGGTCACTTCCGACCTCTTCCTGTCCTGGACGTCCAGGGCGAGGCTGTAGAACACGCCCTCCTCGTCCGACTGGTCCCGGACCCTCAGGCTGGCCCCGAGGTCCACCCCCAAGTCCGGCACCTGCAGCTCGCCCGTCAGGGTGGCGCGGCTTCGCTGGTAGCGGAAGGTCATGGCGGCCTCGCTGGGCAGCGGCTCTGAAAGAGCGTCCCCCCTGAGCGCCCGGATAGGGCCGGCCGAGCCCGAGGGAGCCGGCCTCCCCTGCCCGGGACACTGGGGCCTCCCTCTCTTCCCCTCCCCCCCACCTCAGGACGCCAGCCTACCCTGCCCGGGACACTGGGGCCTCCCCCCCACCTCCCTCTCCCCTACAGGACGCTCAGGGGGCGCTCACCTGCCTGCACAGCAAACCTCAGCTGGTCCACCATGTCCGGGCCCTGGCCCTGCAGCTCGTAGGTCACGGCCGCCGAGTACTCCTCCACCTCCCCCGTGGGCCGCAGCTCCAGCTCAAACCTGAGGGAGGAAGGAGAGAGGCTCACCGCCTGCCACTGACCCCGCGGCGCTCCCCGCTCTGGAGGGGACCCCAAGTCAGCGGGGGAGAAAGGGGGAGGAGGCACAGGTCACCCCCCTGCCCCCCCTGGGCCCCAACTGAGCCGCTCCGACGCCCCGCCTCCACGAGACTGGAGCCCGACCAGGAAGGGGTCGGCGAGGCTCCTCTGGGAGGCAGGAAGGCCGGGCCCCTCACCCTGACCCTGAGCCCTCGAGCTTCCCAGTGACTCCTGGGAGGCCGGGCTGGGGGTGGGGGGCTGAGAGCCCCACTGCCTCCTGTCCTGAGGGAGAAGGGAAGGGCCCCGCCCCATGCGGCTCCTCCTTGGTGGGCCCGGGGATGAAGGCCGGCGCCCCCCACCCCCAAGGCAAGGGAAGCCCCCGGAGGACAGCGCGGGGCGGGGGGACGGCACCTGGTGTCCCCGGTGAGCGGGTAGTAGGGCGCGGCCTCGATGGAGCTGGCGTTGGAGTAAGCCAGGCTGGCGCAGTAGCTGAGCCCCCTGAGGAGGGGTCTGCACTCAGACCAGGACTTCCGGTTCTCGATCAGGGGCGGGATCACCTTGGAGTACGTGGTGGTGGAGACCAGGTGGAGGCTGTTACTGCAAGGGGAGGGGGGGGTCAGACCGGCCTCTCCCTGGGGGGGCCCAGCCCCTCCCTCCCTCCCTGCCTGCAGAGAGTGGAGGGGGCCACAGAAGGATCCCCGGGCAGGACTCACCCTCCAGCAGCCCGAGGGCGTACCTGGCTCGGAAGAGCTTGACGGGCCCCCTTGGGAGCGGGGATGGCGAGCTTGAGCTGGCCCCGGGTCAGGGCCAGGCGGGCCTCCAGGCCGGACTCGTGGTAGAGGTTGGGAATTCATCTGGACCCCGCTCCAGGCGAAGTCTGGGACGGTGACGCCCAGGTGGGTCACAAACTCCACGGCCACGGAGGGTTTGGCCGCCAGCTCCGCCTGCATCTGGGGGGACAAAGGGGGGCTCTCTGAGGCCCGAGCTCGGCAGCCTCCCTGGAGGCCAGAGGCTGGGGGGTGGGCACCTCTGGGACCCCGTGAAACCTTTACTGAAAGAGAGACCGAGGCTCACCCGGACCCACCCACACCAGGCCACCCTTGGGGCTCCAAAGCTTCCCCTGCCCTGGGCCTACGGTGAGCCTCCCCATCTCCTCTGCAGCCTCAGCGCCCCCTTCCTCCGGGGGCGCCCCCTTCCTCCTCGCCCCCCGGGGACTCACGTTCGCCAGCTGAAGCTTCATCCCGGCGCGGAGCCCGGGGGTGACCAGGCCAGACGTGGACAGCTGGAGGGGCAGCCCAGCCCCGGTGGGGAGCTCGATGGAGCTTTCCATGAAGATGTAGTGGACAAAGAGGTCATTCTTGGAGCCTTCGGCCAGGGCGGCCGCCACCTGGGGGCGCCCCGAGAAGCCGCGTGAGTGGGGTGCGCAGCGAGCCCCCCGGGCCCGTTGGGTGCCCAACACGAGGCACCTTCCAGCCCCCAGACGACGGAGCCGGCCCCTGGCGGGCCTGGACGCCCCTGAGGGTCTGGGGTCTCCCCCCCCCCGCTGGGAACCCCGGGTCAGAGCCCGGACACTCACCATCTGAGGGAGGCCGCGCAGGGACTTGGCCATGCTGAGGAGCCTCGCGCCCAGGACCTTGAGCTCCTCCAGCCTGACGTAGCCCAGCTCCTCGCCCAGGAGGCGCAGGTAGGCCTCGGCCTGAGGGGCTTCCGCAGACCCCAGGTCCTTGAGGAGCTTCTGGAAGCTGAGCATGAGCCCGTTCACCATGTCCTGCAGGTCGAGGGGAGAGAGGGCAGAGGCTGACCCCGGCGGCCACGCACGGGGCAATGACGGGACCCCACCGTCCTCCAAAGGCAGGACTAGACAGAGCTGGCTGGGGGCCAGACAGGCCTGGAGGTGGAGCCGTGGAGGGAGCTCGGGGGACAGGGGAGCGGGGCTTCAGGACTCCCCGGCTGTCCTGGGGAGCAGGAGCAGGAACCGCGGGAACGGGTGGGGGGCCAAGGGTGGCCGGTGCTCCAGCCTGGGGGGCCGCGGGTTGGGTGGGCCGCAGGGAGGATTCCTGGCCATTTCCCGCCCCCCATGGTGTTGGAAGATTCCCCCTCCCCAGCAGAGGCCCAGGCTGACCTGTGTCACAACCCCAGCCCCCACGGGGCCACCTGACCTCGAGCATCCCGGCTGACCCAGGGCCTTCCCAAAGCCAGAGGCTGCTTTTCCCAGCAGCCTCCAGGCCGGAGGCCCTGACCTCCAATGGAAAGTTTCCAGCAGGAGGAGGGTCAGCGATGGGAAGACCCGGGCAAGCATTTGGGGGAGGGGGGGGCAAGTACCTGGTCCCTTTTCTCTTCCCTGGAGTAGCCGAAGTGGTCCTCCAAGACCTTGGACACCGAGGAGGGAACGCGGCCGTCCACCCAGTACAAGGCTTTGGTGGCGCTGTCCGGGAAGAAGCCCTGCTTCCCGAAGAGGGCCTCCAGCGTGGGGCCGTAGGCCTTCCCCTCCAGGCCCACCTGCGGAGAAGGAGCCCTGGTCAGGGCCCCTGCCCGGGAAGGAGCCCCCCACCCGGCCGGCCCAGGGAGGGGCCCCCGACCTCGCCCCCAAGCTGTCTGCAGCGAGCCCCGGGGGGCAGCAGGGAGGCAGAGGGGGCTTCTGGACTGGCCCCCGCCTCTCGCACCCAGATCCTCGGGCCGGGGCTCTCGGGACTAACCTCAAAGAGGTCGGTGGGCCGGAAGCCGAAGATGGAGAGGGTGGTCTTCAGCATGGCCTCCTTGGGGAGGTAATTGTGGGGGTCCAGCAGCAGGTTCCCCTCCACGGTGGCAGAGAAGGGGCTGAGGGAGGGGATGGACACGGCCTTGGAGAGCTGGTAGTTCTGGGAAAACCTCCGGAAGTCCGTGGCCACGGGCAGCTGGGAGCCCTGGAGAGCCGCTTCCACTTGGCTTCGGAGGCTGCAGGGGAGCAAAGTGGGGTTCGGAGGCGCCCCAAAGCAGCCGGCTCCCGGCTGGGCCCAGGTCGTGGAACAGCTGCCCCCGAGCTCTGGCACCCCCTTCTCCAGGGACCCAGCACCCGGCCAGAACCCTGGGGGCTCCACAAGAGCTGGGGGGTCTGCCTGCCTCCAGTCTCTCTCCCCACAAAGTGAGCTTCCTCAGGCTCAGGGTGACCCTGTCACCCCCTTCTCAGGAACCATTGGTAGCTCCCGATGCCTCTGGGTGAATGTTCTGTTGGGCGCCTTTCCTGGTGCTCCCCCCCCCCACCGCTTTCCCTCCCCATCCCCTGCTCTGTGCTGGGTCACTGACCCCGCCCAGGGGCCCTGGGCTTGCCTCTTTCCCGCCCCTCTGCGGCCCCTGGGGAAGGACCCCGCACCCGGGGCCTGTGGAGGGGATGGAGGGGGAGGCGGGCTCGGCCGGGGAGGGGCCCTCCCTTACTCTTGCACGCTCAGGTCCTGGGAGACCAGGATGTTGGCCAGGTGGGAGGCCACGAAGCTTCGCACTTGCTCGCTCTTCTCGGCCTGCAGCGCGCCGACCACTCGGGCCAGCCCGTCGGGGCCCGGCCGCCGCATCAGCAGAGGTAGGCCGCCAGCCGCTTGTCCTCCGGGGAGGCACCGTCCAGGAAGGCCCGCAGCAGGACGCTCCGCACCTGCAGCCCAGAGACGCAGACCTCGGGCCGCTGCCGCTGCTTGGCCACCGCCCGGGCCCAGCCTCCCACAGCCCCGACTCCCCCTCCGGCCAAAGGGCCCAGTTACGCTGGGCAAGGGAGCTCCGAGGGGCGGGAGGCGGGTGCCCCCGTCTCATCCCAAGTCCCGCCCAGCCCTCCCAGAGCGCTCCGCTCGGCGGCCCTCCTGGGCCCAAGTCCCCGTGGGCCCGTGGGAAATGCCCGTGGTTACACTGAGAGGCCGCCGGCCCTGTGGGCGTCCTGTGCTGGGCCTTGAACGTCCCTTTTACTCAGCTGACCATCAGAACTAGCCTGTGTTTACAGTCTGCCTTGCTATGACCAGGGCGATGAGAACGGAGGGGAGGGTCATGGGTTTCTGGGGTGCAGTGGGCGCTCCGGGGAGCCTGCCCACAGTCTGGCCCTCTGGGGGTCGCGCCCCTCCTGCGCAGAGGAAGCCCTTGATGGCGCAGAAGCGCCTCCTGAGCGGGCGGGAGGCCGGGGCAGCGGCCGCCTGCGGTCTCACCTCCTCGGTCAGCTCCATCTTGCGGAGGGCCTGGATCGCAGCCTTCTGCACGGGCAGGGCCGCCGCCGCGCTCTCGATGCATTTCAGAAGCGAGGCCTTCAGCCGGGGGCTCCCCTGCTCCAGGGCTCCGCCCATGTTGCCGATGACCTGCCAGGAGAAGAAGAGGCCCCCTTAGAGGAAGGCAGGGGAAACTGAGGCTGTGGGGGCTCTGCTCGGGGGAGCGGCTGCGTACCCTGAGGGTCAGGTAGGTGGCCTCCTCATCGCCGGCACACTCGTCGCCCAGCCGGGAGATCAGGAAGTCGGCGACCGCCTTCAGCTCCTCTGACTCCGTGGCCGTCTGGGGCTGGAATCTGGGGGGCAGAGAGCAGAGGTGTTGGGGCCCCGGAGACCCCGGCAGGGCCACCGAGCCTCCCGGCCACGCAGCGTTGTGCCAGCTGGTGCCCCCCGGGAGGAGGAGGCTCTGTGTCTCCCAGGGCCCGGGCAGGGCCACGGATGGGCATCCCTCCGCCAGGCCCGCTCCCCCCAGGGGGCACTCACTTGTTCACCACGTGGCTCAGGGCATAGAGGGTGATGCGGTTGGGCCGTTCCTGGGCCACCTCGAGGATTTCCCGCAGCCTCTGGGCAGAGGGGCCGGGAACCAGCGCCATGATGTAGGCGGCGGCGTCCATCAGCAGGGGGTCGGCTTTCTCGGTTCTCAGCCAGCGCAGGATGTGGGCGTAGCACTGGGGCTGCCCACACTGTACCAGGGCCTGCAGGGCGAGGGGGCTGCGGGCACAGGGTCACGGGTCAGTTCGGCCCGTCCCTCTCGGTCCCTCCTGCCGCTAAGTCTCCTGGGGCTCCCGGCCTCTGCCCATGGCCGGCCCTGGAATGATCCTCCCCCCCCCAAAGCCCAGTGGGACGGCTGCCAGTCTGGGAGGGCCACGCACTCCCCCCTCCCCCCCAGGCCAGGGAGGACCTTCCCTCTGTCCTGCAGGAGCCTGGCAAGCGGGGAGGCCGGGAGCCCCGAGGGTGGGAGCTTCACCAGAGCGGAGAGCTGCCCGTTCCTCAGTGCCCCCACAGCCCCGCCCAGGTCCTGCTGGATCCCGGCTCCTCAGCGGCCACTGCACCGCCTTCCTGCCGCTGGACCTTGTGTTCTCCCCCCTCCTCCTCCCCTGGGGCTCCTCATGTCTCAGGGGCCAAATGCTTCCCTCCCTTCCCGGCCCTGCTCAAATTCTACTTCCTCTATGGGACTTTCCCTGGTCCCCCATACAGTGCTCACCCCCACACCCAGGCCTTGCCCCCCAATATGTGCTCACCCCCACACCCAGGCCTTCCCTGACCTCCCAATACAGTGATCCTGGGGCCAGGCTCGAGGCCCGTCGGCCCGCTGCCTTGTGACCGGGGCTGCCACGGGGCGCCTTGAGCTGGCATCTGTGCCCCCCACCCTCCCCCCAAGGCCTTCGTGAGTCGGTCTCCGGCCACGGCGACGGTACCTGGACACTTGCAGCAGCTCGGGCCAGAGGGAGGCGACGGCCTCGCCGCTCAGGGCCCTCAGGCCGGTGACCAGCCTGCCGAAGAGCTTGGCGCGGTGCTCGCCGCGCTCGGAGGTGGCCAGCTTCTGCAGCTCCTGCAGGGTCTGTAGAACCTCCTCCTTGCCCTCCTTGGCGGGGGCCGCGGCCTCCACGCTCTCCAGGGCGAGGCCTTTCTTCGGGAAAGCGTCTGGAAGGCGGGAGAGGTCTCAGTGTCAGTGGGAGAGGTCTCAGTGCCGGCGGGAGCCCCGAGCCTGAGCCCCCTCCCGCCGCTGGGAACGGCCTCCAGTGACCGCATGGGGGTCCAGCCCAGGCCCCGGGAGGGGAGGGCCGGCCCGTGTCTGGGAGGCTCGCCAAGCACCCCAAGAGAGGGCCCAGAGCATCCCCTGCGCTACCCCCCGCCCGGCCCGGCCTCTCCCAGGCTGCCCACCTTCATCAAAGAAGCGGCTGTTGATCTTGGGGGTATCTTCAAGTTTCAGGGTCTGTGTGACGTGGGCCTTCATGCCGTACTGACCCCTGAGATGCAGAACAGCCTCCCTCAGCGGGCTCGGCGCCCAGCGGGCACCACCCCTCCTGCCTGCCATCCTGCCCAGCCAGGCTCCCTCCCAGAGGCCTTCCCCCTCCCCTGGCCCCAGCTCCTGGGCACCCAGAGTCCCCATCACCGAGCTTAAGGGCCCGCTGCCTCATGGTGTCCTCAGCCAGACTCCAGTCCCCCCTCCCCCTGCTCACCCTCACCCCCACAATGCCCTCTGATCGCCCAGCGCCTGGACCCACTGGCCTGGCCAGACTTCCTTCACTGGCAACCGGTCTCAGGCCAACGGTACAAGCCCCAGGCCCCCGCCCCCACGTTCTAGGACAAACTGGCCCAGTGGGCTCAGCAAGGCCCTCACACGGCCCCGGGAACTGTCCACCTGCCCCCCCCCAGGGCCGGGCACCCAGTGAGAGTCGGCCCACTGGCCAGGGCAGCGTACTTGTAGGAGAAGGGCAGGAAGAGGTGCTGCTCCCTGCAGACGGCTTCCGTCACGTGCTTCCTCCGGGGGTCCACGGTGTACACGCACTCCTGCCGGCTGCTGAGTGTCCTGGACAAGGGGCCGCCCTGGGAAGGAGATAGGGAAGGGGGTCTACTTGGGCCTGGGCCGGGGCTGCCCCTCTCAGCTCCCACGCCACGGCTTCCCGGTGCCCGGGGACTGCCTCCGAGTGGGATCGAGCCAAGTCTGGCCCGAACAAGATGCCCGCCTGTCTCAGGCAAGGCCTTCTTCCCAGAAGCCCCTGCTCCCCGATCCCTTCCCTGGCTGTGGAGAAGGCTTGCCACTCTCCCCACCTGGGCGGCTTCACACCTTCTGTTACTATTATTTCTGTTTCAAACCAGGGCATCTTGTCTCCCCATAGGACGACGCCCTGGGGGCGAGCCCAGGCCCTGCTGCCCGCTCAGCCACGCTGACCGAGTCAATTCCAGGACCAGGTTGATGAAGTCCCGGACTCTGGTCCAGCTTGGACCAGAACCGGTCCAGCTTGGAGGCCCAGGCCCTCGGGAGACAAAGGGGAGGCCGGGGGGCTGAGGAGAGGCTCAGTCCAGCCTCTTTGGGAGAGGGAGCTCAGAGTCCTTGCTGAGCCTGGACGCGGCTGCCATCCCTGGTCTGGTGCCCGCCAAGGCCTCGATCCTCACACAGAGTCTTCCCCTCTCCCCGCCTCTGGGGCCTGGCTGAGCCCCCCCATCGGGGATTGGGAGGCGGGGCCTGCCTGAGCCCCCCATCGGGGATTGGGAGGCGGGGCCTGCCTGAGCCCCGCCCCCCGTCCCAGGTGTTATTGACGTCACTCCGGACCCCCGGCCACGTACCAGGCCTTTGACGAGGGCGATGGGGCTGGCGGCCTTGCGCACGGGCCTGAAGCCGGCACACTCTTCCAGGTTTCTGCTGACGGCGATCTCGGTGGCCACGTTGCCTTTCCGGGCCCGGACGGTGACGTCGCTGGAGCAGTTCCCGTACACGGTGTCCTGGGCGGGAGAGGAGGGGGCTCATGGGGCCGGCGCTCCGGGCGGGGCGGCGGGGAGCAGCGAGGACTGGGAAGCGTCCCCGGGCAGGGGGGGGGGGCGGGCTCCTCCCGGGGCCCAACTAATGTCGGCGGGAAGCCTCAGTTTGGGAAAAGCTCAGGTTTTGGAAACAAGCGGGGGCTGCTCCCCTGCTTCCCAGCCCCGACATCTCAGGGAGGAGGGGGACAAGAGGCCGCCTGTGTTAACCCTGGGGGCCCGGGGGCAGCTGTCCCGCTGGCCAGAGAACAGGGAACGGAAAGAGATGAGCTCTGCTTCACTGGCTGCGGGAGCCCCTGCCTCAGTTTCCTCAGGGGCGAAAGGGTCAGCATGAGGCTCCCGCGGGACCCCCCCCCCCCCCAGGGGCAGAAGCCGCTTCTCACCAGGGCCAGCTGGCGCCGCTCCTCCTCCGTGTCCGTGGGCACCAGCAGCGCCGAGACCACGCCCCTCTTGATGTTGAGGATGTGCGTGGGCTCCGCGGCCTCGGGGAACAGGAGCGCCTCCTTCCCGTCGGGGATGCGGAGCCGGAGCTCGAACCTGCGCCGGGACAGACACCGTGGCGGGCCCGTCCCCGCGGCTCCTTTCCCGGCCCCTGCCCGGGTCCCTGCCCCATCCCTGCCCCCGGGCCCGCCCCGTCCCTGGTCCCTGCCTGGTCCCTGCCCCATCGCTGCCCCCGGGCCCGCCCCGTCCCTGGTCCCTGCCCCATCCCTGCCCCATCGCTGCCCCGTGGCCCGGCCGCGCTCCCTCCGCAGCGCCCCCTCCCCCCCGGCGGCCTCCCGCCTCCTCACCTGGCCAGGGCGGCGGCGAATTCATCCGAGTTCTTGGTCTTCCTGAGCAGCGCTTTGCCGTCGGGGTCGAAGCCGTAGACCTCCCTGAGGCCGCACTGGCTCAGCCTCAGCACGAAGCTGCACGGCTGGGGCACCTCCAGCTCCACCTGGAAACGGAGCCGCCGTGAGCGCCGGGGAGGCCGCGGGCCGGGCGGGGGGCGGGGGAGGCCGGGCAGCCCTGCCTCTCGCTGAAGGGCCGGGACTGGCCTCAGGGTAAGGGAGGCCGGGCAGCCTCCGCACAGCGCGCAGCCTCCACTCGGGGGCCAGCCCAGCCTCGGGAGGACTGGAGCGCGGGGGACTCCCTCTGGGGCTTGGAGGCTCCACGGGCAGCAGGAGGCCCGCGGCCGGTCACAAGGTCTGCCCGGGTGGGTCCGAGCCTCCAAAAGTCCCGCCGCAAACGTTTGTTGACTGACTAAGCGACAATTACTCCCCCAAATGAGTGAGAGGTGATTGTCCCGCTGGGTCCAGCAGGGGCCGATGGGGGGAGGGGGGGCATCCATGGGAAGCTCCGCAGCTCCGGACCCCCCAGATCTGTCCTTGCTGAGCAGCGTCTAAACCTATGTTGGGGTCCGTCCCCAGGACAGGGGAGGAGAGGGCGCGGGCTCCTCCTCCCCAAGCCCGCTGCCCCTGAGCCAGGGCGGGGCCCAGGCCTTCCTCTCCCCCTAAGCTGGAGCGCTCATCCCCTGGCAGCGCCCCCTCCACTCAGGTGCCCCCAGGTCTCCCCGCCCCCTTTCCCTGGCTCCCTGGGCGTTTCAGGCCCTCAGATGGGAAGCCCCTGAGCTGCCCCTCCCTTCAGGGCCGCTCTCTGAGCCCCCTCCCCGGCCTCCGGGCCTCCCCCGCCCCACTGCCAGCGCTAAGGAAGACAGGCCCAGCAGCCGGACCCCTCGGCAGAAGCTGGTTCTCCAAGGGCGACGCTCCCACAGAGCCAGTGCAGAGCCCCCCAGTCTGCGGGGACCCCCGAGTCCTGCCCACCTGCTGCTCCCCCCCAACCTGGAAACCTTCCCAGAAAGCTGGCCTTAAGGGGGGCCGGCCCAAGACTGGGCCTCTGAGCAGCTGCTTCATGGAGGGTTCGCAAAGCACAGGCCGGCGGTGTCCGCCCTGCCCCTCCCCCAGTGTCCCAAGATGCCTCCTGGGAGGCCGCCCGTAGGCCACCTGAGCCTCAGCACCAGACCTCCCAGCGGCTCTGGGGTCCCTGCCCTCGGCCCGCCGCCTCTGGGCCCCAGCAGGGGGCGCCCGTGCCTCCCAGCTGCTTGTCTGGCCAGGGAGCATCGGGCAGAGCAGACAAAATGCTCTGCCGGCCCCGACCCCCCCCCCCGCTGGACTGCCTCGGAGCTTCTCCCCTGAGACCCCCCTACTGGAATGAGACAAAAGGATCAGCAGCAGCTCCCCTAGACAGAACTGTCTCCGAGCAATAAGCATTTATTATGCACCTCCTGTGTGCCTGGCTCTCCTGAGAACTAGATGTGAAGACTGGCTAATGGGAAGACCTGAGATACAAAGGCCTGGGCCTCCAGATGGGGGGAGGAGCCCCGGCATATTGGCCTGGAAGTGACCCCTGACTCCCCCCCAGGAAGCACCTTTCTGTGGGCAAAGGACTCTGGCCTGGGCTCCGGGGGAGAGGCCCCTCCCCTGCCACCCAAGGAAGCATCTCCTCCTAGTGTGGGCACTGTGGGCACAGGATTCCGGGCTGGAGCTGGCTCGGAAGTGACCCTGCCAGCCTAGGAAGCGCCTCCTCCAGGTGGGCACAGGGCCCCGGAAGGGCTATCAGGGACAGAGCCTTCCCCCCCCCCCCTGCTGCCCTTGGCGCCACAGACCTTGCAGCTGATTTTGGTGCCGCTGTAGGAGTCCGCGGTGCCAGCCACGCTGTTGGCGCTCTCGGCTTCATAGCTGTACACGTATTTCCGGAGGTGTTTGAAGCGGGTGGCGTCCTCTGAAAAAAAGCCAGGTTTTCTCAGGACCCGGCAGGACTCCTGGAGGCCCGAGGAGCCGGGGGCCCTGGGGGACCCCAGACTGGGCCTGGATCTGCATCGCTCATAGTGTCCCAGCCTCCCAGGCCGGCCTCCTTCTGGTGGCTGGGGGGGGTGGGGGAGGTTGGCCTCAGGACCCAAGCTCTGGCTGGCTCTGGAGCTCTGGCTGGCTCAGGGCAGCTCAGTGACAGGGGCTGGGCCCAGCGGGCAATCCCCACGGGCACACCTCCTTGGGGTACAGAGCCCTGCACCCCCAAACCTGCAGACCCAGTTACAGGGCCGGGCGAGCAGGAGGGGCGCGGGGCCAGGGGGAGCCTGGCTGCCTAACCGGGCGGGCAAATAGCCCGCCAGCACCGGGAGCTGTCCTGCCCGCCGGCAGAGGGCGCATCCGGCCAGCAGGTGGCGCCAGCTCCTTGCCAAACAAAGGTGACCCTCAGTGTTTGACTAAGGTTATTGGCTCAAAACTGGACTCCAAAGGTCCCTGGGAGCCTCCGGAGTGGAGGTGGGGGAGGGGGCAGGAAGGGTCAAGCAAACAGCCTGGGGGTGGGCGGCCTCCCGTCAGCGGTGGCTCAGACCTCTGGGATCAATGATTAATCACCCACCCCCCACAGCAGCACCATGTTGACTTTGGGGGAGGGAGCCCCTGAGCCTCAACTCCGGGCTCCAAAGATCCTTCAGCCCAAGGGAGAGGCAGGGGCAGCCAAAACCCCCCCACCCTGGCCCCACGCCCCCCAGCACCCGGGCTCTCCAGGACTTACTGGGACAGCTCTGGCTGTTGTTTTCTGCCCCCTCCTCTTCTGGAAAGAAAGAAGAGAAAGGATCCGTGGTGAGTCTGTGGCAGCCACGACCGGGACCCTCACCCACCCACCAACCTCCGGGGCTGCCTCCCTCCCCCAAAGGGCCTCAGGCTTCCTGCGCGTTATCAACTCTAAGCAACGACGCCCATTGGAAGTAAGGTTTCCTTCTGAACCACTTTGGCTGCTCTCTTGGGGGCCCCAGCCGCCCTCCTGTGGGTCCCAGCCACCCTCCAGGGGTCCCGGCCATCCTCCCAGAGGTCCTGGCTGCCTCCATGGGTCCCAGCTGCCCTCCCAGGGGTCCTGGCTGCCTCCGTGGATCCCAGCTGCCCTCCTGTGGGTCCCAGCCACCCTCCAGGGGTCCTGGCCATCCTCCCAGGGGTCCTGGCTGCCTCCGTGGGTCCCAGCCGCCCTCCTGTGGGTCCCAGCCACCCTCCAGGGGTCCTGGCCACCAATGCCCACTGAGTCATGCTCCTGCCTGTAAACCCTCCTATAGCAACTGGAGCTAAGCTGCTGCCGGCTCTCGGGGGCAGTCCTGGGTCTCCCCCTTTAGAGGGCTGCCTTGGGCATCACCCTTGTGCCACACACCAGGAGGCCTCGGACAAGAGACACGAGGCGCCCCCCCCCTCCCCCAAATAGGCCAGTGAGGCTTCCGCCCGGGCCGGGGGCAGCACGCCCATTCCTTTCTCCAGAGCAGACCCCGGAGCGTTTCTGCCGGGCCTGGTGCCCCTGCCCATGAGTGAGACACTTACGGGAAGAGCTGCTGCCCAGGAGCAGCAGCAGGAGCAGGAGGGTGCCCCAGGGAGCCATGGCGGCCCGCCGGGGAGGGGGCTTCCTGCGAGCTCCCAAATCCGTCTCTGGCGTCTTCTGGCTGGCTGTGAGGCTGCTTCCTGGTCTCCTCCTGCGGGCTGCCTCCGGAGAAATGAGGCCCCTCATTTGGAGCCTCCCTTATATAGTTCTCAGCCGCTGAGCTGGATGGGATGGGAAGTTCACAGAAGATTGCAAAAGGTCCAAAGGGCAGAGTCCTGGGTCCTCCGGCTTTCCACCTTAGGTTTGCCTGGATTGAGGGCCCCAGCAGGGAAGGCAGGGAGGGCAGAGGAGAAAGGAGAGTCCCATAGTGGCCGGCCGACGGGAGGCACTTCTCCAAGGGGCTGCCCTGCTCCAGGGGTTTTCTGAAAGTTCTTGGCCATGGAGGATGAGTCCCTGCCTCGAACCTTGGTTTTGGAGACTTCAGAGCTGAGGAAGGGACTTGCAGAGAAGGAAACAGACCCAGACAAGAAAATGGGCTGCCTACCTTCTTGTAGAGAAAAGCAACAGCTCATTGGAATAAAATAATAAACCTTTAGTCCTATTCAAATGGCTCTGATCCCCTCTCTCCATTCTTCCTTCCTCTTACTCTTCCTTCCTCCTTTCCTCCCCTTTTTCTTTCCTTCCTTCCTTCCCTTTCTTTTTCTCTCTTTCCTTTCTCCCTCCCTCCCTCCTCCCTTCCTTCCTCCCTTCATCCCTTCCCCCTTCCTCCCTCCCTCCTTTCTTCTTCTTTCTTTCTTTATTCCTTTCATCTTTCCCTCCTTTCCTTCCTTCCTTTCTTTCTCTCTCCCTTCCTCTCTCCTTCCTTCCTTTCTTTCTTTCTCTCTCCCTTCCTCCCTCCTTCCCTCTTTCTTTCTTTCTTTCTTTCTTTCTTTCTTTCTTTCTTTCTTTCTTTCTTTCTTTCTTTCTTTCTTTCTTTCTTTTCTTTCTTTCTTTCTTTCTTTCTTTCTTTCTTTCTTCATTCCTTCCTTCCTTTCCTTTCTCCCTCCTTCCTTTCTTTCTCTCTCCCTCCCTCCCTCCTCCCTTCCTTCCATCTTCCTTCCTTCCTTCCCTCCTTCTTTCCTTCCTTCCTTTCCTTTCCTTTTCTTTCCTCCCTTCCTTTCCTTTCCTTTTCTTTTCTTCCTTCCTTCCTTCCTTCCTTCCTTCCTTCCTTCCTTCCTTCCTTCCTTTCTTTTTCTTTCTTTCTTTCTTTCTTTCTTTCTTTCTTTCTTTCTTTCTTTCTTTCTTTCTTTCTTTCTTTCTTTCTTTCTTCTTCTTTCTTTCTTTCTTTCTTTCTTTCTTTTTCTTTCTTTCTTCATTCCTTCCTTCTTTTCCTTTCTCCCTCCTTCCTTTCTTTCTCTCTCCCTCCCTCCCTCCTCCCTTCCTTCCTCCCTTCCTCCCTCCTTCCATCTTCTTCCTTCCTTCCTTCCTTCCTTCCTTCCTTCCTTCCTT